>NC_135518.1:4159738-4459738 GCF_051989575.1 Stigmatopora nigra | reverse complement strand
GAAATCAATGGGTGATCACAAGGGCAAGTAACTAAGGAAAACAGCCAGAATTGTAATAAAAACCCAAAATAAACCCAAAGCAACATATACCTGACAAATAACAGTGTTGATTTGATTCTCCATTCATTCTAAACTGCCTTTTATGACCCAAGCAGAAAAAAATGCAGCAGTTTGAAACAATGTTCAGCAACGATCGTGTCACCTTTCGAGTGGACACGTCCAATCCGGTGCAGCTCTCTGTGGACCGTCGCTGGCGTGGCAACGCGGAGCAGCGTCAGCGGGCTCTGCAGCAACTTGTGGGGTAACACAATCCCACCACAACATTGGATTCCACCATTAAATGCTGGTGTGACCCACGCTGATCTTCTTCCAGGTTTATTCCAAGTGTTCAGCCATTGATGAAAATAAGGGACGGGTGTCAGCCCGGTGGAGCCGATCGCTGGAAGTTTTTTAAAAGGTTTGGATTCGGCTCAGCTTGATGAAAGCCATAAAAATGACCATTAATTTCAGACTCCCAAGCACAACTGAATATATGTACGTAACATTAGCTAGATGTGATCAAATATGGGATAAAATACACAAAAAGGTAGTCTATTTTTTTGTTTAAACTCTTATTGGGCACTTATTTAACTTGTGGCTGCCATTGACAGAAGTAGACGTACAATTTATTTTGACAGGATTGATCGTCCAGCGCTTAAAGATGGCCACCAAACATGACCCAAATGTGGTTCCCTATATGTGGATACCAAGTCTTTGTGGAGTGATGTTATTATTTTTTATTTCCAAAAATAGCCTTTAACGGGTCAAGGTATAAAAGTTTGAGCATGTCGTTTAAATCATATTTTTGAAACATCTTCACATTGTGGTCTACATGACCCAAAATGTGATGTCCGCATACATTGATGCCAGGTCTTTATAGCATTATATATTTTTTTCAATGACCAAAAATAATCTTAAAACCGGTTTCAAATGAAGAAGGCAAAAAGTGATCACTTTTGACAACTATGGTTCATTATAAGTGTTAAATTGTCAAAAAACAGTATAAATAGTATATCTTAAAGCCGGGTTCAAATGAACAAGGCAAAAAGTGATGACTTTTGACAACTATGGTCCATTAAAACAGTGTTAAATTGTCAAAAAAACAAAAAATACTTTGCTTGCAGGCCTCTCCCTCCATGTGTGCAACAAATTCCCTTAGACGTGAATCGGGAAGGTTCTCCGTAAGTTCAACACAATCTTGGTCTGTTTACTTTTTAAATCTGATTTTTTTGACAAATTTTCTTTGGTTCACGGTTATCAGAGAAGAGGCTGAAGCCGCCACCAGGAATAACACCGCTGCAGACATCCCTACCCACTTCACTGTGGCAGTGCAGACAGACTACAGGGAGAGCGAAGCACAGACAGACCCGTATTCCCCCGAATATGTGCTACGTGCTGGGACGTCCCCTTCAGAGCTGTTGGTGGTGGCGTCTTTCACTTGGGGTAGGTATGCATGTTGCCGTTCCATTGGATTGGACTTCTACCGCTCGCTAACTCCGTCCTGCCAGAACGAGGTCTGCCCGCGAGTGTCGAAGAAGTGGAAATGATTCAACGGTCCCGCGCACGAAGGGCGTGGGAGGATCGGCTGCCGGCCCTCAACGATCCTGAGCTTGTGCGCAAAAGGAGGCGGATGATGGAGGAAATGGAGGCAAGAGAGTGGGCCTTCAGAGAAGGGAAAATACAGAAGTAAATATTTTTTATCAGTATAATTTTTTAAATTTTGCAATTAACTTTTGTCTTCTTTAAAAAACAACTATCTAAATATTTAGGAAAACAAGTTGTTGGGTTTATTCTGTAATACTATTATGATTTTATATATATATATATATATATATATATATATATATATATATATATATATATATATATATATATATATATATATATATATATATATATATATATATATATATATATATATATATATATATATATATATATATATATATATATATATATATATATATATATATATATATATATACATATATATATACATATATATACATATATGTGTGTGTGTGTGTGTGTATTTAATCATTAAATCAAAAAATTAAAATAGTTTCTTTTAAAAAAAAAATTATATTCATTTGAAAAATATGTTCTAATGCCAAAGTAAATCCTTAATGCCGCATTTAAGGGAGGACATTTTTTAAAATTTGATTAGAAGCCAAGAAGAAACATACTTTAAAGCACAAATAGTTAAATGGAGAACAACAGGCTAAGTAGGCACCTCATAATTTAACATTTACATTTTTGAGTATATGCATAGGCTGAAAAACACCATAATCTATTGTCCTGAAAATACAGTAAATGCTGTAACTCCTTTAGGTTTTTTCATCTTATTAATTTGAATTAAAAAATAACAGTTTTTCATTATTGCCTTAATGTTTCAAGAGCAAGTAAGTGTTATTTTTTTTAAAGTAAAAAATTAAACACTGGGGGTCTATTGGGTCATTTTATTTTTTATTTGTAATACAATTGAAGTTAATGATTAAGTAAGAAAAAGAACAAATTTGTTCATTCGTAAATATTTTTTTCATTCATCAAAACATTTTAGTAACATTAAAAGCTTTCCATTTAGTCTGTTTATACTTTAGGGTTATACTAATTCATGAAAAGGTTTAATTTAAATTCATATAAATGGTGTGTTTTTCATCTTTGCCGTCAATGATACTAAAACAAAATAAATCTTAAAAGTATATCATTTTATAAACATATCAGGAACGCCACGCATTTCTTTAAATTGTACTCACCGCATTTAGACTGCAGCACGCTCGGCTGGCTTTGCTACGAGAGATGCTGCTTGAGAAGGATCAAGCCCAAGTCGCCGCCACCAAAGACAGACTCAACCACATCTACGCCAAGCTTCTAAAGGAGAAGGAGAACAAACTGCACAAGGTGGACAAGGAGCACACAAGATGTGAGACCACCGCCTTTCTGCCAGAAAAGGCATGCACTTGGCAGCCAATCCAATGTGTTCTTAAGCCATGAGGAAGCTGGAGACCAAGCGGAGGCATATGGAGGAGAACATTAAGAAGCTGGGCACTTGTAAAGACTACACTGTGTACAAGTCTTTGACGTGTGCTGCGCGAGGGTGTGGCGACGACTACATTGGCAAGAAAAAGTACAGTCAGGATAGCTACAAAGTGGTGACTTACGATGGTGAGTATTCAAATCTGAAATCAGTAGTTCGTCTTCCATACTACTTATTCTCGAAAGGTCACAGGGGGTGTTGGAGCATATCCCAGCCAACCACGGTCAGACACCCGCCGACGTTGTAAAAAAATAATGTTTTTTTCCCCCCAAGATGGCGCCGTCACGCGAAACCCTGTGGCAGTAGCTCTGTCCACTCTTATTTGTTTTTCGTGTTTAAAATTTAAGACTTTTAAGTGCGCCTTATAGTCGTGAAAGTACGGTAATTGCTATTGACTTCCAGGTATGAAGTACTCACTACACAGTCACCTCTAGAGCCAGCCATTGTTGATGTTTTGGATTATTTTATATAAAATCTTGCAGTGGGGGAGGAGCTATATGATGAAAGATGTTGTAAACTAAGATGGCATCTGCATATTTAACAGTATTGTTTCAGTTCAGGCGTTTGGGTTTTTTTAATATCCGACAGTGGTGGTTTTTCGTTTTTGGTTTTCAGTTTTTTCCATATACAAGGCGCACTGTCTATTTTGGAGAAAATTTAAGACTTTTAAGTGCACCTTATAGTCGTGAAAATATGGTAGTCTGAAAAACACAGTAAATTACTAAGTACCAAATCAAAAACATTTCAGGGTAGATGGTTGACACACGCTAAATATGATTGTCATTGTCAGGCTTGCTGAATGGAGTACAAAGACCCAAGATTGCATATCTTAAGCAGCTGAAGACGTTGTCCAAAGCCAAACCTATCAGGAACAAGAGCAGCGTTGATCAGCCTGATAACAGAAGAAACATTCTGTTGGAAAAGTACAAGGTGAGCAAATATATACATAGCATATAATATAGGAACCAAATACTTTCCACATAATCACTGATTATCATTTTTAACCACATAGAACCTGAAAGATGAGATTGCTAAATATCTTGTCAAGAAGGAAAAGCCTACTCTACGTCCTATCACTCCTACTGTTGAGGAACCTCCAAAGGTTAGTTCTTCCCTCTAACACATTCATCATTTCTTATTAGGATGGTTATTTTGTTAGTTGAAAAATTAATTTTAAAATGAGCAAAATAATTATGAATCACAACCTTGTTGTATTACTTCACCCTGTGAAAAAAAACAACTTAAATTAACCTGTTTCACTTGGATTTTATGGCAATGTGGAAAATTTGTTTTTAAACTAACAATACATTTTTAAAGCAACATAGGACTAAAAATTTTAGATACATATTTCAGATATATATGTTTTTTTAAAATGGGAAAATACAATTTAATGAAGTATAACAATATGTTTTCAAAGCAACATATGACTACAGATTTTATGTTATTTTTTTTAATTAGGAAAACAAAAAGTACATGAAGACTTACATCTTAAATTCCCCTAGTTTTGCATTTTTTTTTTACTTTTTTTCAACTCTTTTGTCTCATTGAAAATGACAGCTGTCCAGTCACATTGCGTCCAATCATCCATCTGCTGTGAATTGAATTGAGTTTGTGTTTGTCAATAGCAGCCAATAAGTTTAGAGGCTCAAAAAGAAGATTTGGACCACTTTCCGGTCAATAGAGTCAATGATTCAACAATCAAAATAGTCATGCATATAAGTGTTTGATTATTGCCTGTCATGGCAGACCAACTTGAGACTTTTCTCACAAGTATTCGTATCCTAGGGCGAGGAGGAGAAGGAGCTAGCAGTCATTCATCTCCAGAAACTCCTGAGGGGACGCACCATTCAAACTCAGGTATTAATGCATCCCAACCGTCACGTTTGCTTCATACTTTGGCTTTCGTGCTCAACAATCGTGTATGTACAGATATTCACTGGCAAAGAGAACCACTTGGACCTGATCAAGGAACTGAGGATGGCGCACGCCTTGCGAGCGGAGGAGCAGCAGATGCAGAAAGCTGACAAAGAGATGGTCATGGCCCTCAAACGAGAGCGAGACGAACAACAACTACAGGTATGGTCACTGTATATATATATGTGTAGTCAACACTTTCCAATAATGTCAAGGTAAAATGTGGCCACTTCATGGTGTAGAAGTTGGTTTACCTGACTGCCGTGTGGGCAGGCAGGGCTTGAATCTCGGTGGACAGTGAACCATTTTGCCATTAAATTAGACTAAGTCATTCAGTCTTTCCTTAAATAAAAGCACCAAGTGACCATGTATAGGCGGGCCGCCTCGTAGTGTAGTGGGTCAGTCAAGGGTTCACGTCCTGGTTTCGCCAGTCAGCAAAATACCCCCCCCCCCCCCCCCAATGGCCCCTATAATTGTTTTGCTGAAAAAAATCTTTATTTTATTTAAAAAATGTTATTCCATTTACCAAACTACATTGTGTAGTGATCAGTCAAACTACAGCAGGATTCGAATCCCAGTCTCCCACATGGGAGTTGGGTGAACAAACCGCTACACCACAAATTGGCTACACTTTCCTTTGTCATTATTGGAAGGTCTTGAGTACAAATATATAGAAACAACTAATGGGAAAATGTTTCCCAACTTGGAATCAAACCCCAGTTTCCCGCATGGGAGTCAAGTGAACAAACCTCTAAACCACGAATTGACTACGCTTTCCTTTGTCATTATTGGAAGGTCTTGACTACAAATACCTAGAAACAACTAAGGGAAAATGTTTCCTGAACGGGATTTGAACCCCTGTCTTGACTACATAATTTGATATTTTGCATTTACAAAGACAGGGAGGGATATTAACTTTTTTATGATATTGACCCTATTACTGTGCTTTTGATTGATACAGTATCTCAGAAATACCACTTGTGATGAGTTTTCTTAAGATTTTCCCTTCAAAGTAACACATCTGTAAAAGCTATTAAAACCATGCAAACGGTAAAATATGATATCTGTACCTATTGTTATGGCCGACTAGGAGCTTTAAGCTCCTGCACCCCTTGCGACAGTATGGATAATAAATAAATGTGATTTTTGACCAAAGTACCATATTTGGCCAATGAAAAATCTTTCTTTTAGACCAACTTTGTTTCACCTTTCACTATTTAATGGCTGCCAATCAAGTTAACAAGGCTCTTTGAACTAATAACGTGTCTTTCCTTCTGTGGCAGAGGTCCCGCGAGGAGGCCCAACACGCCGGCGCCATCGGCGCCGAACTAGAGTATGTGTTCGACACGCTCTCCAAGGAGCTGATCCGTCTCCAGGAAGAGCGCCGCATCCACGCTTTTACGCTGCTGG
Organism: Stigmatopora nigra; assembly: GCF_051989575.1. Taxonomy (NCBI): domain Eukaryota; kingdom Metazoa; phylum Chordata; class Actinopteri; order Syngnathiformes; family Syngnathidae; genus Stigmatopora; species Stigmatopora nigra. Next base: position 4,453,338 of record NC_135518.1, on the reverse strand, counting down.
CGGAACGGGAGCGTCTGAGGCGCGAGGCTGAGGAGAGCGGGAAGAGGCAGGCCGAAGAACGTCACCGCCTCGAGGATGATCAGATCTTCAGAGAAGTAAGCCGGAAAAACCCAGTCACCAAGACTAGTGGAGTCACGTGCTTCTTGTGTACTAGGTGGTCAAAGTCCACCAGGAGACGGTGGACTTGTACTTTGAGGACATCATCCTGGACACCATGGAGATCACAGCAGACCAGCAAGCACGAGAGGAGATCCGCAGGGTGGCCAAAGAAGTCAATGACATTGCCTATGCCATCGAGGAGAGGTGATGGATTAGTTTTAAAAAATGTCTGTTCACAAAATATGAATGCACGAGATTCATTGCGTCTTTGAATCGCTCGAGCAGCCGCAACAATCTTCAGTCGGAGGAGATTGTTTCTGAGTTGGTCTACGGATTTCTCATTCCTGAAGTGGAGAAGAATACTGTCCGGCAGAGAGGTTAGTTTGGATTTGAATTATGTCACAAAATACATACAAAACATACACTAACAAAAGAATAACGTGTCTGTAGAAATTGTAAACAGCTGTGGAGTGATATGGAAGTGTTGTTGATTGACAGATGAATATAATTGATCAGTATTGGTGTAGAATCATTTTAAATGTTGAATCAAGCAACTTGGCCAAGGGATAGATCCACCATATATATTTACATACAGTATACCTCTACTTACAAAATTAATTGGTTCCAGAACAAGCATACAAAATATATCCCTGTCGAAGTATGATATGCCCATTTCCCTATGATTCGACGGCGTCAGAAAGCCGTCTACTTTGTAGTACATTTTAGAACTTTACGTGTGCCGTGTGTGTGTGTGTGAAAATGTGTTGCGTTGCATTTAGATGGTTTTTAATCACTTAATAAGCAAATTACAATCATTAATAATGGAAGCATTTAGCTGAGGTGGACAGGAAATTCCCCTTTGACCTGTCCGTGTCAGAAATTCGTACACTTTGTAGTAAATTTGAAGTCTCCCGCTGGAGTGAATTGTGGGAAATGTGTCAATTCATCCAGCACTCACCCAATGAAACAACCAGTTGCCAACTGTGTTCCTCATTGTGGTTTGCTTCCCTGGCTTTTTCAGTGCACGAGAGGCAGCGCCGCCACCTGTTGGCGGTGCGGAGCATCGTGGAGGGCAACGCCGAGGTACAAGTGGTGGCCAGCACCATGGGCACCCAACAGGTGACCCGCCCTTCCGATGTGGCCGCCCATCAGGTTCTGGACGACATGTTGGATGAGGGTCGCAGCCAGGTTGAATAGTCACCTCGATTTTATGGCAGTAGTCTTATTAGAGGACTTCCTATGAATGGATGCTGTCTTGTTTCGGGCATGATGCAATGTGTTAGTGTCATTTCGGAAGCAACAGCAGCTAGAAAAGGTGTGAGAGGCAAACAACCAGTCTTGTTATCTATCTTCCTGACCGATAATTTCTGAGGAAACCACAACTTTGCACTCGCTCCGCCATTACTTTCCACCTTAAAAACTCCCCAAAAGCCCTCCAAAACTTTCAGATGCGTCATTTGAAATATGTGATGAAATTCTACACGTAAAGAGAAGGGAGTACAAATTGAAAAGTTGGCTAGTTTAGGTTTTGTCAATTGTATATTGTTGCAACTACAAAATTTCAATTAAAACATATTAAATCATTTTGCCTGGCTAGATTATTGGTACGCTGTTTTATACTGTGGAGACAGGAAAATCCAAATAAAGCTCACATGGACTAAAAAATAAGCATTTAAGTGACATTTATAGAGACAAAAACTCACTCGTGTAGGAAAAATATACTATTGAAATTCAGTTTTTTAAATACATAGGAGTGAAACCATATAAATTCATCAATTGACAGATTTTTTTTAATATATGTCAATTAATATGTGGACATTAATTTGACTGATTTAATATAGGACAATATTAAATAAATGTAACTCATTACATTTTTAAAAGTTAACATTTCAGTCTTTTTGTTTTTTAAATATTACATTTCTCTATGTGATTTGAACATTTAACTGTTGAAAGGGACAGTCAATCTATTTTGTCATTTAAAAAAGCAAGGGAGGAGTGATTGGGAGAAATGTACGAAAATCTAATGACGAAATCTATTATTGGATTTTTGTGTTCGTCTTGGATTGACAATAATGAACAGCATGTTCAAGCATAAGGGTGTCCATATGTGCACATGGGACCAGGACACTTGCATTTACAAATATATACCCTAATAATGTGCTTTTGATTCATACAGTATTTGAGAAATACCACGTGTAATGATTTATTTTAAAATTTTCCCTTCAAAGTAACACATTTGTTCTTCCTATCAAAACCATAAATATGGAAGTGAAAACAAAATTAAGGCAAATTTACAGGTGCGGCTTATATACGAGTAAATACGGTAGTGTTCCCTCGCTACTTCGCAGTTCAGCTATCGCGGACTCAGAGCTTAGCAGATTTTTTTGGGAAAAAAAATACAAATATTACATTGAAACAACATATTTTACAGCTTTTTTTTGTTATAACATTTTAAAAGCCTTACTATACATGCTTATTTTTTTAAAAAAATCCCTTACTATACTTGGTCATTTCTAAGAAAAAAAGCCTTACTATACATCGTATAGGAAGGCTTTTTATCTTAAAAATGACCAAGTCTAGTAATGGAATTTTATTGAAAAATGACCATGTATAGTAAGGCTTTTAAATAAAATTACCATGTATAGTAAGGCTTTTTTTCTTAAAAATGAACAAGTATAGTAAAGGAATTTTTCTTAAAAAATGACTATATAAAATAAGGCTTTTTAAAAAAAAATATCACCATGTATAATATGGCTTTGTTTTTAAAATGACCATGTATAGTAAGGCTCTTTTTTAAGACCTTTCTATATATTAGTAGTCAAGACCTTCCAATAATGAACAAAATAAAGTGTGACTGATTCGTGGTGTAGAGGTTAAGTCACTTGACTCCCATGTGGGAGACCTGGGTTCAAATCCCGGCTGGTACACATTTTCACTTAGTTGTTTCTGTGTTCTTGCAATCAAGACACTCAAATGATTACAAAGGAAAGTGTAGTCACTTGGTGGTGCAGAGGTTAGTTCACCAGACTCTCGTTGGAGAGACCTGGGTTCAAATCCCGGTTCCGACACTTTTTCACTTAGTTGTTTCTGTGGACTTCTTGTCAAAATACTCAAATGATTACAGAGAAAAGTGTAGTCACTTGGTTGGTGCAGAGGTTAGATCACTAGACTCCCGTGTGGGAGACCTTGGTTCGATTCCCGGTTCGGCCACTTTTTCACTTAGTTGTTTCTGTGGACTTCTTCTAAAGACACTCAAATGATTACAAGGAAAAGTGTAGTCACTTGGTTGGCGCAGAGGTTAGATCACTGGACTCCCGTGTGGGAGACCTGGGTTCGATTCCCGCTGTCATCGTTTGGCTGAAAATACTTGGAAAGAAAAATTGGTAAATGGAATAAGGAGATGAGAAAAAAAAGGAAAAATCTTTTTAATTTATATTAAACACTTAGTCATACTTTTCAGTAAAAGGTTATATTCCGAACTGCCTTCGGCAGTTCGGAAGACAGTTGAAGGACCTGTCTGTGCGAAAGGCGTTCTCGGGTCGGCCTTCGGCCGACCCTCGACCGCTTGCTTGGTCAGTCAACCGCCGACACCGGGGATCGATCCCACGTCTCTCCGGCCGAAGGCGAGTGTGCAACCTACTACACCAACTCGTGCCCCACTTATACATAGGTGTTGAAACATTTTATCCAAGGAAATGGGGTGAAACACTTAGTCATTTTTTTCACAAAATGCTTCATCCACCACTGAAGACTTATACACTTAGACATTAGAACTTATTCTTTTAACTGAATAATATTGGGAAAATCTTTGCCTGCACTGGGATTTGAACCCAGGACCTCAGAGGTGGCAGACTGATGACTTATCCATTGGGCCACCACCCTGTGAGAGAAAGCAGTAGTACTTGTACTTAGTACTTATTCTTTTGACTGAATAATATTGGGAAAATCTTTGCATGCACTGGGATTTGAACCCAGGACCTCTGAGGTGGTAGACTGATGACTTATCCATTGGGCCACCACCCTGTGAGAGAAAGCAGTAGTACTTGTACTTAGTACTTATTCTTTTGACTGAATAATATTGGGAAAAGTTTTGCTTGCACTGGGATTTGAACCCAGGAACTTAGAGGTGGCAGACTGATGACTTATCCATTGGGCCACCACCCTGTGAGAGAAAGCAGTAGTACTTGTACTTAGTACTTATTCTTTTGACTGAATAATATTGGGAAAAGCTTTGCAGGCACCGGGATTTGAACCCAGGACCACAGAGGTGGGAGACTGATGACTTAACCACTGATCCACCACCTTCTGAGAGTATGTAGTAGTATCTGCAGTTTTACCTCTTTCATTTACCTGAATAATAGTGGAAAAATCTTTGCAAGCACTAGGACTTGAACCCAGGACCACAGAGGTGGGAGACAGAGGTCTTAACCACTGGGCTACCACTCTACAGAATTATGCAGTAGTATTTGTTGTTTTGTCTCTTTCCACTCCCAGATCATACTTAGTACTTTATGGTACCTTCAAGTGGGAAACGTTAGGTAAGCAGAGCAAAGCAGGATTTGAACCCAGGTCCACAGAAGTGGGAGGCCAATGACTTATTCACTGGACCAAAGGTTCCCAAAACTTTGCAGGAGTATTTATTGTTTTTTCTGTTACAACTACAGTGTTCTCTCGCTACTCCGCGGTTCAGCTATCGCGGACTCAGAGCTTCGCAGATTTTTTTTGGGAAAAAATAATACAAATATTACATTGAAACAACATATTTTACAGGTTTTTTTTTGTTATAACATGAAACACTGTAATCTGATTTCAATAACAAAGCTCCAGAGAGTTTTTTAAATTTCATAGTATTTAAGAGTTCTCTATGAAAGTTGCAAATAAATTTACATTCATTAATTTGGAAAGTTTTAATTAACCATTTGATGCCTGAATTTACATTTTAGAAATAAAGCCTTTGTAACCTATGTGCAAAAATAATGACAAAAGCAGAATAGTGTCCATTTCCAAGCTATCCTACTCTTTATTTAATGCAAATTACAGTACCAGGGAGGGCAACTATTCCTCAGAGCACGCAGAGGGAATATTTACAGAGACGCACATTTAGCATAACTTCACAGAACAGAGGATAACAAAATAAAAATGTTCAGTCACAGAGTCATTCAAGTAGTAGTACTGTTATACGGGATGTATTTTTTTTTCCGAGTCTTTAAACAATTCTCTTTTCTTAAACCCGGGTAGCACAACATTGTGCTATGCTATCAGAGTACATTAGCATCTCCACTTTATTTTTTTTGGCAACTTTTTGTGGAAGTGGGCGGGTTTTCATGGATGCAAAATTACAGCAAGCAAGAAGTGGAAGGAAGGTCACATGACTGAAACCCTTAGGTGCTACCGAATACTGGACTAACTTTTGTAAAATATTCAACTTTACTTACTGCGACGGCCCAAAAAAAAAAAGGAATATTAGGGTCACAAATGATGAAACAATTCATGTTTAATATAACTAAGAATTTTGCAATTTTAAGTTGCTTGATGTCCAATTTTTGTTATTTATTTATTATTTACTATTTGAAGGGGGGCGAAGGGTCATTCATTCGATGGCAGTGATGGATTGGACGTCTATTGCTGTTAATGGCAGCCAATGGGTAAAAAAAATAAGGTTGCAGTACTGTGAGATTGAAGCAGTAATGAAATATATCGCACATTATTAACTTATGTTATATTAAAATTGAATTGAAATAGTCCATAAGGTATAATGAAGTAATATTAATTTTCAAATGATGCGAATTGAGTCGCGTTTGTTTGTTTTTTAACTCAATTTTTGTAATGAATCAATCCACATGTTAAATTCCCTTTGTAAAATATGTGATATTGAATACACATTGTATTTTTTGTTGTAGTTGTTGGCCTAAAAAAAACGTCAATGTATAATTTGTCCCTGTAAAATGAAAGTTTTTTTCTTGTGAGATTTCAAATTCCTTGCAATTCCCCGACTACATTATGCATTACCCACATATTTCCCGCATGGCCCTAATACTCCTTTGCAACACTGTACTGCATTCTACAATATGTACAGTCATTTGAGGTTTATGAGGACTACTGCAGTGCTATGTTTATCGCCTCATCAAGAAAAAAACCAAGGAAAGCTATCCATACTATTAAGTCAATCAACATTATTTTTATATTACAAATAAGTGTGTGGCGGGTGGGGATATTCAACAGCACCAAAGGGGAAAAGGGGAGGAGTCACAATTACAGAAAGGGTGGCGAAAAGGCGAAGGTGTATGAAAGCAAAGGCACTCCAAACTATACTTACACTATACATGACAAGTTGTCATTACAAGATCTACTGTACTGTACAGGTCATCATTGGACATATGGCTGGATAATCATTGAAAATATCCATTAAGCGCTCAACAGTTGCCCTGATTCTGACTTTTTTTTCTCTTTCTTCTTCTTAAACAGTACATGGGTCTGCGTATTTACATAACACAAAAGAAATCATGTAAAAATTGACTTTTGGTGAGGAGCAGCTATACTTTATGTACATTTTAAGCTTTTTTTTTTTATGTGCACCGAGTTGTTGTTTTTTTTAACTCATTGACACTCACAGAATATGTTGTAGTTACCAAAAAAAAGACGTTTTAATGCCATTAAGACCGGTCAACGTCCCCTACATTTGGAGTTGGACGGTTAGCAGCAAATGTTCGACTGCTGCCATTTTCCCAGTCCAGATGAATTGGACATCTGTCCCCGTCAATGGAACGCAAAGAGGATTCACTGTTTCAGGTTACTTTTTTTCTTTCTTTTTTTTAAACGGACAGTGCTTTTTTTATATATATATTTGGCTATATAAGAATAAAGAATGAGAAAAACGTTCCGTGATGATGAGAAATGAAAAATTGCAAAATTTTCCGCAAATTCCACCAAGAAAATGTTCCTATTGTTTGTCAGCAGCAAATATTGCTACTGCCTGAGACGGATATGAACTCAGCCATGAACAGACTTCAGAACCGTGGGAGTTAATATACATATATCTATATATACTTTTTATACATAAGTAATATATAAACTGTGTATGTAATGTGTTTTTTTTGTATGTATATATTATACAAGCACACAGGACCAGATAAACATGTCACATCTGATACACACAAAAAATAAAATAAAATTGCCCTTGTGGGGGGTAGAAAAATATTTTAAAATAATGTTTGACTAAACCGGCTTGCTAAGCATTTTTAAAACAAAACAATTCCCCTTCTGGATTTGCTTCTTTCCACATGCATCCGTGTGTATGTATTTTTGTGTGTTTGTGTTTGCTAGCCTCATGCCTTTGACTGCACCCCACTCGACTCCAGCACCCCCCTAACCGTTCAGGCCATGCATTATAATAGGAGGGAAGGAATTGGGGTGGTAAGGATGCTGGACAATAGTTGCTTTTTAATACATACAATCGTCCATGAAAATCTTAACGGGCGAGTTTTGCGTGTACCTTGATGTCAAGTTGACACAACTGTCTGTGAAAAGGGGGTTTGTGGGGAAAGGCGGTTTTTTTTGTGTCTGGCTTGGAGGAAAGGGCGAAAGGCGGTGCTCAGGAAGCAGAGTTGGAGGCGGAAGCCGAGGCGGTGGTGGTGCTGGGGACTCGATCTGTGCTGCTACCGTCTGTACACACAATGGGGGCGATATAGTAGTCATACATGTCCATTTTAAACAAGACACTAGTAGTTTATAGGAGCATTATTTAGGAATTTCACTTCAGATTAGATGAGCTTCATATTTCAATAGACAGTAAAGAAACTGATAAGGAGGAAAACATTTTAAAAGACGCCAAATTTGCACAACTTCTAAAAGGTCATGTACTTTTTTTGAGTTTATCTACTTGTGTAGCATCTCAGTCCATTGATGAGGGCAAACTGAATTTTTACACCTGTTCATATGTTGGTATAATTGATGGGGAAAGATAAAATCATATTTGTGTATTACTATATGTACGGATATTTTGTGGCGATGTGGCGAAAGAAATAAACACGGATCTCCTGATTTGCCGTTTTTCTTTCTTTCCACTTTGAACTCCTCTTTTAACATTAAAAGCAATATAACTGCCACAACAAATGATTTCACTTTGGCATGTTACCATTTAATATACTAAGGAAATATGTTTATGGTCCTAAAAACTTTAATTTTATAGAGACAACCATAGTTGAAGGGCAGATTGGCACTTACCTGTGGTGGCGGAGGCATTGGTCGGGGTGGATGCGACAGCCTGACTGCGAGCATGGGCCGGGATGAGGATGGAGGCCAAAGACGGATTACTGGACAGCTCTGAGAGAGGCAAAATCCCCAAAACATATTAAAGCAGGCTCTTGGTTGCTCTTGCTTTCAAAGTGTGGTTTTGTCCTTTTAGGTGTGGTCTATTAGAATTTGGTAGTGATTGTAAGGAGGACTGCCACAATAAAAAACAACTAATGACAACTTAAAATGGGAAAAAAAGACAAAAAGGGAAAAATATATTCGGTTGTTTTTTTTTAGTTAGTTATTTTAAAAATTAACAAATATTTTCCTTTTTTTTTTTTTACCAAAAAGCAATAAGAACAAATTTAATATTTATTTTCATAAATTTATAAAATGTATTTACCCGTTTAAAAATATGGTAAATAACAACCAAAAATATAAAAGTTGAAACCTTCCACGTATTTAATATTAATCAACAAAAGAAAATACGGTAAATATTCTCTTTTCTATTAATTCCATTTTTAATTTTAAGAAGCAAAAAAAGCATAGTGCTATCTCAATTTATAAATGTCTCTCTATATGAAATATTCAGATTACAAAAAGCCTCGATGGGAAGAATTTTGTCCCAAGAAGTTGTCACTCACAAGTCAAATTGAAGAAAACTAATTTAAAAAAATAATAATATTAATAATAATAAAATTACATTATTCTGATTAGAACATGTAATTTCTACATAAATCCATGAGTCGACTTGTTGCAAAAAAATAGGTGAATTGCCCCATTATCAAAATAACTGTTTATAGCAGCCCTGATTATGGGGGTCGTGCACAAGTGTAGAAGTGCTGCCCACCTTGTGTTGTGAAATTGAAGAGGGAGGGCTTCTCGCGGCCGTTGGGCAGCTTGACGTTGGGGTCACGCAGCTCGTCGAAAAATGAGTGAGCGCAGGCCTCTAGAGGCGTAAGGCGCGCTGTGGGCGTGTACTCCAACAGCCGTGAGCATAGGGCAATGGCTTCGGGCGGCGTCCGTGGCCGGAAAACCTGCACACCCGTTACACACACACACAAACACAAAGGTCTGTACGGTCAGGACGCAGAAACAAAAATAAAAACGAAAAGAGCATTTTGCTTTCCAAGCCGTAAAATGAATCAGAAAGAGCCGAGGTAGCAGTCACAAAGTAGTCATAACATTCTAAAGTTCAAAGCCATACTTTTTGATGCAGGGGTGGGCAAATAAATGGCAAGTTTCTCAAAAAAAAAAAGGGGGAAAAGGTTAATAATAGAAATAAAATTTAATATATTATTTATTCCATTTCTGTATTTTCATCAATTGCATTCACCAAACTGGCAAAAATACATTCAAATAGAATTACTTTTGACCAATTAAATTATCTAAAAAAATTAAAAAAATACAAAATTTCAAAAAATTGTGGACTTTTTGTGATTTAAATACTCATTGGGTTATATTTAAAGGGCAACTCTTGAGGACTTTTATTCGCTTTTAACTATTGTTATATATCTATCTGGATATTAACATCATAGAATTTAAATTGCACATTGTTAAGTAATGAAAATCCACAGGGCAATCAAATGTCAAAACTGAAAATTTGTCAATATTTATTTTTAAATATATATATTTTCTTTAATTTGACAGACATATGAATTGACAGCACTAAATGTCGTCATAGATATATATTATCACTGTCAAAAAGAGAAGCAATTTAAACACTAGTATGATGTTCAAATGCAATAAAAATGTTTTGCTAAAATAAAACAAAAACTTCTTTAAAATATATTTTTCAATTACAATGCATAATATGCTATTATATAATCCTAGATGACTGTCATTTTGTCCCACAAAGTGCGCATGTTCTTTTATTTTATTGTGTCTATTTGGTGTGTTGATAACCAATAAGCATCTGTGGAAGGAACTAGTCTCAAAATTTGAGATAAAACTGCAATGAATTGCCTTATGGGATATCACGACAGGTTTGTCTAAAACTCATTGGCTGCTTCAGATATTCAAAGAGTATGTGTTGTGGCAGTCCTCAAAAAAAGACAAACTAGCTAAGAATGACGACGCTTCAATGTCAGTGACGTTTATTGCCATCAACGACAGTTAATGGAAATCATAAAATAGGCAGATTTGGTTTGGTTTACTGAATACCACAACGCACACTCTTTTCAAAATGACATTTCAAACCTTATTTTCCAAAGTTAACAGTCAAGATAAAGCCACCGTACATTGACAGTCATTAAAAATATATGCATGAAATAGTATATTAGAGAATAAAAAGGGCTCCTGTACCTGTTGACTCACCTTAGTCCATGGATGGGCCTTAATCTGGGGGAATTTGAACTCTGTGTAGTTGGGGTTCATCTCGCGGATTTGCTCCCGTGTCGGTGTCCCCAAAACCTGAAACAGACGTTGGACGCTATAAATGACGGAAAGTGACGGGTGCTTTGTGAGTTTCAACTCATATCTCTTTACCTTTATAATTTCAACCAGTTGATCCACTCCGCTGTCTCCGGGGAAAATTGGTTGCCCTAGCAACAGCTCAGCTAGCACACATCCCGCTGACCACACATCTGAAAAGGTGAAATTCCAATTGATGAAATGAGATCATATGCATTTATCTAGAATTTATATATTTATTTATTTTTATTTAAAAATACTTCAAATAAAACATTAATACAACAAATAGTAGTATAAAAACATAATAGCAAATAGTATTTTGTTTTTGTGTTTGTGTTTATTTAAATGTGGAAAGATGAGCTTTGAAAAATATTTAATACATTTTGACTAAAAATAAAAAGGAATGGAAAAAATTACTCAATTTGTTTACATTTTTGAATGTATTCATTTTTTACTTTTTATATAAAAATAGAAATTAAAGAAAATATACTTGAAAATATATTTTTGAAACATTTAAATGAAAAATAAACAAACTATCTCATAGACATAGATTTAAAAATTGATAGCTTAATTTTAACAAATCATGAGTGAAAAACGTCAAGATTTATTAAAAAAATGAAACAAAAGGAGAGTGGAAACCTATTATTTTATTTCTGTCATCAAGCAGAGATGATCTTCCCTTTTTTTTTTTTTACTATTAACCGTGAATTTAAATGTCAGTTTTACATTTGCATCATGGCTGTCATTGGCAGACATATAAGTGACTCACCTATACTGGAGGTGTAGTCAGTGGCCCCGAAGATGAGCTCTGGGGCTCGATAATAGCGAGAGCATATGTAGGACACGTTTGGTTCCCCACGGACAAGCTGCTTGGCGCTAAAAATGTGTAAAATAATAACAAACAACATTATAATTATTATTGTTAAGGGACAAGAGGTTGGACGAGCACGGCATCCTACCTGCCAAAGTCGCAGAGTTTCAGCACGGCTGTCTCGGGATCCAGAAGGAGGTTTTGAGGCTTGATGTCCCGATGGCAAATACCAAATGAATGTATGTAGGCCAGGCTTCGGAATAGCTGGTACATGTACAGCTGAAAACACACAAAAACATTAATTCATTAGTACCATTTACGCTGATAAATCCTCAATTCAGTTTGACTGAAATGGATAGTACAGATTGTAGAAACATCTCTGGGGTGTTAATCACAACAATGAATTAGAACCCACATGAATGATTAATTAATTGATTAATCAAATGAATTGACAAATATTAAAGCCATAAATGAGCTAAAATTTGTCTAATTGCAATATTTTTCAAACAAGGGGGTCCCACGTACGTGAGTATAAGTTGCACCAGTAAGAGAATAATACATCATGTAGAGGAAAAACATATATACTAGAGTATGTGTCACAGTTGAAAGTATTTTCATAAGTAGAGAAGGATTTTGTATATAAATTCTCTAATTCATTCTATGTTCCACAAATAAACAACCAACTAAACCTTTTAAAAATGACAAGTGTCCCAATTTTGTGAAACGTGTGAGAAATACAATGACAGAAAAAGATTTAATAATGTATTAAAATGACGGAAGACTTTAAACTCCAAGCAACTTAGTATTAAATCTTGCCTTTTTTAAAACATACGCTAGCATGCATGCTAAAATGTGCAATGCTAACAAGACCATTGCATCCTTTAAAAATATGCGCCTTTTCTATGAGGAACAATCAGAAAATACACCCGCAACTGAGACGGCGCCCTTACATGCAGTGCGACCTATAAGTGTGAAAATACGGTGATCTTTTTGTGTCGCCTACCTTGACATAGACCATGGGCAGTGTCTGCTTGGCTCGGCTGTAGTGTCTGGCCACTCTGTAGACTGTCTCAGGAACGTAATCCAGGACCAGGTTCAGGTACACTTCATCTTTCTAATAAAGAAAAACACAAAACAACACACATTCTTAAATGTATAATACGTAATTGCAAGTTAACACGAACAAAATGCACAGCTCAATATTAGAGTTGTGACAAAAAAAAGGGACACGATCAATAGCCGTTCATAGGATGAGAAATACGAGCCTCGATGGCAAGATGCACACCACCACTTTTGTTCACAGATGGTGAAAAGGCATGTTATGCATGTTCCATTTTGTTTATATTTTGTTGAATCCTCAAATAACGATGACATAAAACATTTCTTTCATTTGAAACATATTTCGTAAATATTGTAATGAAGTTAACTTCAGGGAGTATCGTGCAACAGAGCAGTCACATCTACAGAATGCATTGCAGGGAAAGTAAATATTTAGTCATGAATATTCATATTGTATTTGGAGCCAACTTGGACATTTTGACAGTAGGTTAATTTAGATACATACAGCCATGAGTTGCCTTCATTATATATATGCATGGTAAGCCGGTTGGCTGGCCACCAATTCAGGGTGTCCACCGCCTGGTGCCCAAAGTGCCTTAAAATTTTCTTAAAATCGTTAAATTTTACGACTACTCTCGTCTAAGATGCCCCCTGTTTCACAATTTTCACCTCCACATTCATGGATGCAATAAGGAGTACAAATGTATTACTTTGAAGGGAAAAGCTTAAGAAAAATCATCACACGAGGTATTTCTGAGATGAGTATGAATCGAAAGAATCGTTACTGGGTTTCACATTTATGGTACTTACTTTCATAATTGTAAATGGGATTGATTTTTTTGCTAATATCTTAAGGTGTGTCTAATCACGACCGGTGTATCTACAAATTGAATTGTCCTTATGACAAAGTTTCCCTCAGCAGAAGTCTTACCCTGATAAATGGAAGCACTCCAGGACTGATTTAAATTATTTTCCCCCCAAAAAGCCAAACCGAGGGTACATTGTGTGGCCTTCACTCAAGCAGGAAGCACACACACGTATGTGTCACTGCGTCCCACCGTTCAACGTGAGCCACTGATATCATTTCCTCCATTGAGGAGTTCAGGCTTGCGGGCATTCTATTCTGGAGCACACTGACCCAGAAGGGACACAGGAGTCACTCAGTTATTCTAGCACGACTTCCGTTTCCTTTTGGTTCTGAATGGAGTTAAAACTGTAAACGAGAAATGTCCAAACTATTCCTCAATGGGCCACAGGATCTCATTCCAATCAAACAAGACACCTTTTGACAAATCCAGCGTCTTGCAAGTATACTCACTTGATTGCAGTCTGGTGGTGCTTTTTTTTAACAGAAACCTAATTGGACAAACTGTCTGTGCTGGATCGGTTGAAACAAAAAAAAAAAAAAAACAGGTCTCATGGTGGTCTTTGATGACCAGTTTGGAGACCTTTGCTGGAAATGACAGGTGTCAAACCAATTCCACAAAGGGCCAAGCGTGTGCAGGTTTTCCTAACAACCAATGAAGACGACACCTTGGCACAAATCTGTTCTCTTTCAACTGGAATTAGTTTACTGCAGGCAGGTGCTGCTTTGTTTTAGCAGAAACCTCATTGGTCAAACTGTCTGTGCTGTTTCAGTTGGAAGGAAAACCTGCACCCACTTGGCCCTTTGTGGAATGGGTTTAACACCGGTGTTGTAAATGATCCCGATGTAGACCCGAAAGTCAGGTGGGAGAGGGTCCAGCACCCCCGGTTCAGCGGTTCAGAAAATTAATAAATATTCTGGTTTATGTAGTACTTGAACCAGGTGATTCTCTTTTGTGTTGTATTTTTTTAGGGATGAATTTGCAAATATCTGTCTTTGCATCGGAAAACAATCACACACAAAATACCCAATGTGCAAATTGTCGTCAGTCTTATTTTTAGTTCCAATGTACGTTAGTATCTGAAGTGTAAAGCGCAGTAACAGTAACTTAATTATCTATTATAAGATTAATTCTATGAAAATAATCCTAGGTGTGCCCTCTCTAGTTGTAGCCACCCGTTGATAACATTAGCCAATACTAGAGAGCAACCCCTCTCCCCCTTGTGTTTTACAAGCTATATTTAACCTAGCAACAGCTATGACTCACTTCCTGACTGGCTACAAAGCACTTCCTTTACTGGATTCCAATAGGTTATTGTGAGGCAGTGACCTGATTGGCCTACTTGGACTAAATAATTCAGATGCCAATTTGCTGGCGTAACTGCTACACACCTGAACAACAGGCACAGCTGTTACTGAGCATCACCATGTTATGGGAAATGAATGCGTCAACAGTATCTCAGATTAACTTTCAGTACCATTGACGATGACAAAAATCAGGGTTTCTACATGCATTGAAACATATAAACCAATGTTCATCAAGCAGACTGCATGGAATCAGTTACGTAAGAAAACCTAAACACGTGTTCACACAGGGTTCAGATGTGCTTTTCAAGGTCGACTTCCAACATTTTCCCCTACTATTTTCAAGACCATTTTTCAGCACCCAAAACATTTCAATCCTAAAACTAAAAAGGGTTTTGTTATAGCAATTCCTAAGCAACTTTTATACACATGTAAAACAGCCTTCTAAAGACACGTGGCAGCTTTAGTAGCAATCAAGTAGCAGTCGTAGTGGTTGATCGACACACAGTTGTACCCAATATGAACTCTTATCGAAACTCGCCCCGTCCTTATCTTATCTCCTGCCCCTTTAGTTTGTTACGTGCACATTTGCCGCGGATCCATGCCAGCAAACAAACGTTATCAGAAGCTCACTGTGCTTCAAACTAATGGGTGTGACATCTCATTAGCACATTGGATGTGCAGTAGTTATTATTTATTCAATGCAGGGGCAACAATTCACGCCCACTGATACTAAATTCATACAAAATAGAGAGGTAAGCCTGGGCAATAAATTGGCCATGAATTTAAGTGATTAAACAAATTCATACAGATTTTTTTTGTAAAATTGAGTGACCACTCCCCCAAAATATCAGGTCAATACCCACCAGATCTAAAATTAACTGGCACATGTCCGGTTAACTCAAGGGGCCCGTGTACTGGATCTAACATCTTTTGAGCTTGGGTCGGTATGTAGGATGCATTCCTATTTTCCACGTCATGGTAAAACTTCCATGCAAGTATGCACGTCTATATTTGACACAGCGAGGAACCGCCGCGGCGCAACGAAATTGGACCAGTCAAGGCAAACAGGGACTTCCCTTTATCCCAAGTGCGAAGGGGAGAACAGCTGGCTTCGCATTCGCACCCCTGCTGGGACTGACAAGAGCAAACTGCAGTATTACCTCATACAGAGTCCTCAAACGAGACCATCCACAATGGGCGTCCAAAGTGTTAGTTCTTTGGCGTACTCAATTGCTGCCATATGTAATGATTTTCATTTGATCAGAGTTATAGAAGTAGAGATGACTAAAAACGAGGTTTCAGTCTGAAATGCTTTTTGTCACCAAAATCATAGTATGGAAACAGAAAATTGACTTGGCGAAAGCTTAGTAATGTGTCCTTCTAGTGCACTCGAGCAGGAATGAGGTTGGATTGGCTCTGTGCAGCTATTCGATAGCACAGTGGAAGAGCAACCATGACATTCCCTTCCCACCTTTAGATCTTCTTTCTGCTTGCTCTTTTTGAGCAGTAAAAATTCAGGGCTATCAAATCGACTGTCAGCTTTCAAAACCTTTCTTTCTCTCGTTTTCGTTAGCGTGCAAAGCTCTCACAGTGACTCTAAAGGGTGTCTTCAATGGCCACTCCAAGAAAATAGTTTCAAAATGATCTCTTTAATAGCCCTCCTGAAACTTAAATGAAAGCCACAGAACAATAAAAATGTTGCACAAACGCTTAGAGAATTTTCTTTTCTTTTTTAAAGTACTAAGGCTGTGTCTGGGAACCAAATAGCAGATTGATAGTAGCATTTTGACCGTGCTTTTTACTGCATATTGTGTCAAGTAAACATTTAATATTATGGGGCCAATCCCAAAATATGCGGTAGTTACAGAAACTCACCTTGTCTCCACTGGAATAGAAGAAGTAACGCAGACGTACGATGTTGCAGTGGTCCAATTTCCTCATAATTTGCAGCTCACGGTTCTAAATAAAAAACAAAAAACAATATTGAAGCAGTAATATCTAGTATATTTTGTGAATATAAATGGACCATAAAGGCCCAGTGGAGCGAGTGGTTAGCACGTCAGCCTCACACCCCCACCTGTGTGAAGTTTGCATGTTCTCTATGGGCCTGCGTGGGTTTTCTCTGGGTTGTCCGGTTTCCTCCCACATTCCAAAAACATGAATGGTAGGCAGATTGGACACAGTATGAGAGTAAATGGTTGTCTGTCTCATCGTGCCCTGCGATCGGTTGGCCACTGATTGAGGGTGTCCCCACCTCTGGCCCAAAGTCAACTGGGATAGGCTCCAGCACCCCTCATGACTAGTGAGGATAAAGTGGCTCAGAAAATGAATGAATAAATGAACCACTTTACACCAAAACCTGGATTTTTCACCATCTTGTTTTTCCAGAAAGAATAAAAACAAGCAAAAAACTCAAAAAAAAAAAAAATATTAAGATGGATTTAGTGTCTTGTTAGATTTGGGACTTTTTAAAGCACTTCCATATTACAAGAAACCAGAATGATCCTTTTCTAATGTTATGCGTGCGTGTGCACGAGAAAGCAAGCATCCATTTTCCACTGGACTGAAATCTGATTCCTCATATGGTGCAAAGGCAAGCTATCCCATAATGCATCAGTAGACCTGTCTCTCACTTAACTCATGCACTTCGATAAAATCAATTCTCATTTCCAGTTAAAAAGTGAAAGACGTCACGTCACAAAAAGGCTCTAAATGAATATGATCAACAAAAAAAGGAGGGTTACTTATGCTAACTGGCAGTAATATGAAGAGACTTAAGTCAAAGCCATAAGCGAGTGTCACAAAGTTAGCAAGCAGACTTTTTTTTTAAAGCAACGACTAGGAAAAAAAAGTACTATACTTCTTAACCGATGGGTTGTTCAAAGTCACATGCCAAGCTAACCACTGGTGAACCACAAAGTAGCAGCATAAAACCTTGTGGGCAGACAAACAAGCTACAAACATTTCGCAATTTAGGACAGATGCACTAGGTAAAAACAAAACACAAAAACACCACGTGCCATGAAGTGACAATTTTATTGAGCGCTACGGGCATCACCTGCTGTGACATTAAGTTCAACTTTTTGCACAACATACTGGATATATTCATCTCATCTCATTTTCTGAACCGCTTTATCCTCACTAGTGACATGGGGGGCGCTGGAGCCTATCCCAGCTGACTTCGGGCCTCAATAGGTGGCCATGCACACTCACT
Source organism: Stigmatopora nigra (assembly GCF_051989575.1). Classification (NCBI taxonomy): domain Eukaryota; kingdom Metazoa; phylum Chordata; class Actinopteri; order Syngnathiformes; family Syngnathidae; genus Stigmatopora; species Stigmatopora nigra. The sequence continues at coordinate 4,435,338 of NC_135518.1, read as the reverse complement.
CATACCTAGGGGCAATTTAGAGTGTCCAATAAGCCTACCATGCATGTTTTTGGAATGAAGGAAGAAACCGGAGTACCCGGACGAAACCCACCCAGGAGAACATGCAAACTCCACACAGGTGGACTGACCTATATTTGAACCCAGGAGCCCAGAACTGTGAGGTTGACGCGCCCTTAACAGCAGTCAAAGAGTTAAAAAAAAGTGTAGGTAAATGGTTTAAACACAAAGTTCCCAAGTCTTCTTTTAAGAAACTTTGGGCATATCACGCAAACCGAGACCCAACAGCTCATCCGTCAAAATGAGTCAAAGTCAGGTAAGGTGCTTGCATGCAAAGTGTTGTTTGGAAAGAAAGTGCACATTTCAATGGTGGCGCTGAAATGAAAGCAGACAACACTTTATACTTGTACTTTTTCAGTACAAGACAACAACCAACTTCACAGAGCAGCATTTAACATGAAGTCTTAAATAATCATGGGTTGTTATGCAGAATTTAGGTGCAAAAAGGGATACCATAATTTGCAACAAGGGTGCTAACTGTCCTAGCCAAGTTTGTGAGATAGACTATGGAGGCTTTATTTTTGAAGAGGACTATATCTGAAGCTAAGTGCCATTACAAAATAAGATTTCCAAAGAATGTCCACAGTTTGCTACAGGCAAGCTGTGGAGCTCTGACTCAAGGAATTTAAAGTCTGTCCATACGTGGCCAGTTAGCAAGTCAAAGTGAAGTAGATTCTTTTTTTCTTCATTAATTATCCTTACAAGGGTCGCTTTGGGCGGTGGTGCCTATCCCAGTTTGCTATGGACACCAGGTGGGGGGCACCCTAAATTGGTGGCCAGCCAATCACAGGGCACAAGGAGACGGACAACTATTCATGCTCACACTCATACCTAGGGGGAATTTTTAGAGTGCTCATTCAGCCAACCATCTGTTTTTGGAATGCGGGAGGAAACCAGAGTACCCAGAGAAAACCCATGCAAGCCTGGGGAGAACATGCAAACTGGGCCGCCAGTGTTTTTTCAAGCAACCTAGTTTTTGAAGTTTTGACATTGTGTGGCTGGCAAAAGAATGACTTACCTTAAACCTCTTGTCCTGCAACACCTTCTTAATAGCCACCATCTCTCCGGAGTCGCACAGCTTGGCCTGATACACGACGCCGAACGAGCCGTTGCCGATGACCTTTGTGTCCGTGTAACTCACTTCCTGTGGTCGGTCAGGGCCTTGGCCTGGAGTGGCCATTACTGTTGTTACCTTGCTGCCATCTTTGTCCCCTGAGAGAGAACGAGAGAAAGCATGTCAAAGGAAGGGCATGGGAAAATCCATGTTTCATAGTTCATTGAGAGTATCCTCTATACATAACACTATCAAACTAGTCTATTGTAGTACCACTGACCCAAGACGGCGTTACACCACTACGCCTACATACATCATCAGGGCCTTTCTAGGACGCCTCTGCACTTCCTGAAACTGTGAGAAAGGCCTGTTTGCACGCACAGGGATTTCTCACAACTTAAAGGCGCATAAAAGCAGTACAGATAGCAAGTGAAATGTCGCATAACTGGATAAGAACTGATTCTTAATTACAAAGAGTCCACAGAAAACGTGTGATGTCTCGCTTACAGAGCGACCATAATGTCACATCAGAAACACTGCAAATGACTGTTGGTCCTCTAGTTCTCATTTGGTTAGGAATCAAAGTGAATAAGTGACTAATTTTGTTCCCATCACTTGTGAGTTAGATTTGAAGGGGGATATGTAAAGGAAGGGGTGAGGAAAGCAAAGGGAGCAACCGCGGAGGTGCTTTGAAACACTCAACAAGCCAGCTCATTGTTCTTGGTCCACGCCTCTACCCCCCCGCAAAAACAAATCCTTATGAGCAAATGTGTGGGTGTGTCAATGTATGGCGCATGAGCTCACAACTACAGACCGAGAGAGAAGAGAGAGATAAGAGCGCTAGATAGTGCTAGCACAAATTTATCAGGTCCACCTATTCAACCTCATGAGTGTGCAGTAATGCTAATTGTCGACAAGATGTGATGTCGTATTCACCTTTACCATTCATTTTTGGCCCAATGAAATTGACCCATGTCAACCACGTGACTGGCTTTGCTGTACTACTGTCCACAAAAGAATGAACACATTACACATATTTAGTAAAGTTGCATTTAGTCACATGGAAATACATGGTACGGGGATCTTTCAGGGCCTGTGTGGGTTTCCACCGGGGTACACTGGTTTTTTTCCCACATTCCAAAGACATGCATGTTAGGCTGATTGGAAACTCTATATTCCGCCTAGGTATGGGTGCAATTGTGCATGGTTGTCCGTCTACTTGTACCCTGCGATCGGTTGGCCACCGATTCAGGATGCCCCCGCCTGTGGCCCGGAGTCAGCTGGGATGGGCCCCAGCAACCCCGCGACCTTAATGAGGATAAAGCGGTTAAGAAAATGAAATGAGATGAGTTTATTTATGACTTATTTGTTCCAATTGACAGTGATCTATTTGAACTGGGAGGGACTGGCAGCAATCATTCAATCACTGCCAGCCCTCAAAGTAGCCAATGAGAATTAATAATTTAGTTACTGCCTTTAAGTTTTAAAAAATGCCTGCTGTAAGGCAGTGGGCCACCAAGCTGACCCTTAATGCTCCGGGTATATAAAAGTAGGACATATTTTTAGATACAGGACCGAATTGGATACTGATAAGTAGGAAGGGGGAAAAAGGGTCCCCCACCCCTAGTAGAGAATATAATTGGCATGAATGCATCAAGAAGGCCTACAGCTACCTTAGCTGACAATTAGGTCCCTGCAACCGAACAAAAATCACATTCGAGGAATTAAAGGTCTGAATAAATGGTAAGAAGAACCCATTCATGGTTCGATCCAGTCATAACGTTCCGCCTTGACAGTTGCGTAATTGCCTGCCGCGTTAACGGGCGCATGGCTATGTGGCAACCCAGCGATGACTCATATGCCAAAATGCTTCATACTATCGTAATCAGCATGACGGAACCGGATTTAGGATCGAATCCCAAATTCAGGCCACAGCTGTCACGCTGCGGCCCGGATGAGGGAGCTCCTCATGCGGGCTCCATGCTAAGCTAATCGGTAGCTAAGAGTCCGGTACACTCGGGAAGGGAGGGGGGTTCGGTTGATAGGGTGGAGCCCGCACCGAGTGGGCCCGGTTCTGGTAAGACGAGCACTTACTGCTGACTTTCATGCTGCCGAAGGCAGACGGCTGCGGTACCGGCTTGCAGCTCTCCGCGAAGGAGGTGGTTCTGGGCCGACCTGACATGATCAAAGCGCTCGCAGCTGGATCTCGGACGACTTGCTTTAGCCACTTATGGGATCTTTGGAGCTTTTCATCCAAAAAATATAGAAGAAAAACAGTATCTGACAACCAATGTGTTGCACAAATGGACACGTTCGCCTAATAAACCAATTATTTCTGTCCAAATGTGTTCATTATCCCCTGGTTTGGAATATTTCAAGGGGGGCCCTTTAGGAGATATCTTCTACCAAAATGGTCATGGATTAGGCCTCCTCGGTGGTGCGTTTTTTTAAACAACTAAACAAAAATTACTTCAAATCCAGGGTGGGTTTTAGAAAGAGGCAAATGTTAGCACGAAGATCAATGCGGCGTTTTTTGGCCTGTCTGGTTCCTCTTCATATCCCGATGTGGAGCCTCAGTAAACTGGCTGCCATGGCGGCTCCCTCGCCGTAGCCGAGCCTTACGAATGTCTAGAGGCAAGCCGTCTACTTTCCCCCAGAAATGTCTTCAGCGTCAGCGAGGTACACTTTTCGGATAAATTCCTCGCCTAGGCAGACGTTAAATTCCGGGTCGGACTTCCAAGTGGAACAGGGTAGGATTATGGAGAGTGACGATAGTGGATTTCTTTTTTTATTCCTTCCCAATAGGTCTCGGGCTCGCCGTCTTTGTCACTGCGCACGTGAGCTACGCCTTTTGCGTAAGAGCGCTGTCACACGCGTCCTTCCCACGCCGTTAACGTAAACCCGATCGCAGAATATGGTTGACCGTGAAAATGCAAAGACAAATCGAGGATGGCGAATATGTCCAATCAGAAAGGACTATTCTTCCAGAAGTGGGCGTCTACTGGAAGTTCTCTCGACCAATCACAATGGCGTTTTTGGAGACCACATGGCATAATTTCCCGGTACCGCCCATAGGGTAACAGAGGTTTCCGAGCAAAGACGCGACAGGAATTGAGGGATGGCCAATGGACCAATGAAAAATCAATATCCAAGTGTCGTCATTGACAGCCGCCAGCTGTCACGAGAGTATATTAATAGTAATACTATTGGTATACCAAGTATACCAGTTTCGTATGAAATGTGCATGCAAAAGTATTGCAGCATACAAAACAAGACAAATATTATAAATTATTTATTAAACCATTAAAATGAATAGATGCAAAGATATTTTCCAATGGGGTGAAATTTCAAGTGGCAGCTGAGTAAACATACACACATGCACGTAAACACACAATTTAATAACTTAACTGTGCAGATAAGCTTGGAAGAGTGCATATTCTCTACTTTGGTCACAGTCTGCAGAAGTTCCCTATCTTGTGGAAGACTTCCTGTGTGTGGTTCCAGTTTTTGTCCAACTTTACAACGTCTTTTCGATTCTGTATCTATATACATATATATACATATGTGCATGAAGTGACTGTTTTCTTCACTCACCCTCTCTTCTGTGTGCGTGAGAGCTTTCCTACAACAGGCCAAACTCAAATGGTCTCCCCTCCCACACGCCAAAGTCGTTGGAGAGCCTTTTGTGTGGTTTGTATCACATCTGTTGTACACGACTACAAAAGAATTCATCCCAGTCTGCCCTTCAGCACGTCATATGCAGAATCAAGTAGTGTCTCTGCAAAACAGCATTCGAGCAAAAATAATGCGGGCAGAGTCCAAAGTAAAAATATGCCTTTTTTTAGTAGTTAAAGTCCTCCAGAATCTTATCATATAATCTTTCAGAAAGAAGCCAACACTAAAACGAAATAAAATGTAACAAACCATAGAAATGCAGTTTGGTGTCAACCTCCTGGCATTTTATATATTGTGACAAAACAAACATTACATCACCAGGACTGCTTTGTGTACTTCAAATGCAGTCATGTAAATCAGTGGTCACCAAACACCCGGCCCGTGGACTGTTACAGGTCCACGAGCTACCAGAGCCGGTCCATCAGAGTAAAAAGTATTGACGTTTTCAATCTCGCCCTTCTACTTGAAATGAGAAAAGTTCTTATGATAAGAACAACAATAAATATTCGCTATTATGCTTTGGACTTGTTATTTTTTTGAATAGAAAAAAAAACAGAAAGAGCTTTACCGGTCCGCGGTGAGAAAAAGTTTGGGGGCTGCTGATGTAAATTACAAGCAAAAGAATATATCACATACATTATAACACTCAATTACGTGATAGCTGAAAGACGTCCAATCCATTTGGACTTAGCAACGAATGAGAACTATTGTCAAAGTTAAAAGACCTGGATGATTCTGTTCAGCTTCACACTAAGAAACATCGCAAAATGCCATTAGCAGGTAAAAAATAAATAAATATTGCAAAGTTGGCGTAGTGTCAAAACCCTTAAAGCAGTCCTTCTCAAATAGTGGGGCAGGACCTCCAAATATTAATTTCATTATTTGGCCTCCAAGTTCAAATGGGTTGGACATCTTTCGCCGTTAAAAAAAACACAGTCAACTCATCTCATTTTCTGAACCGCTTTATCCTCACTAAGGACGCGAAGGGTGCAGGAGCCTATTCCAGCTGACTTCGGGCCCGAGGCAGGGGGACACCCTAAATCAGTAGCCAGCGAATCGCAGGGCATAAGGAGACAAACAACCATTCATGCTCACACTCATACTTAGGGGCAATTTAGAGTGTCCAATCAGCCTACCAGAACCGGAGTACCCGGAGAAAACCCACCCAGGCCTGGGGAGAACATGAAAACTCCACACAGGGGAACCGAACTGGATTTGAACCCAGGACCCCAGAGATGTGAGGCCGACACATTAACCTCACCATCTTCAAATTAATTACATTAAAATAAATAAAAAACATAAAAGGTTTTTACACGAATGTGGGTTTTAGGTCTTCCTTGAACACGACTGGACGAGCAGAACGATAAAGATCGTTACTTTCGTACTCACTGTCGGAAGAGTCTGAGGAGTCCGTGGTCAAGAGCGAGCCTCGTTGTAAGCACGAGTCGCAGTAGGGTCGGTGATAGAAACAGTAGTCTGTAGAGCTGCTGGAGTCTGATTCCCAGTACCTACAAGGTTCCTGAGTGTCACCCGTTGTCTCTACGTCAAACGGGTCTGGAGAACATCTGCTAGATTTTGATGGCAAACTGCTAACATCCCCATCTTGCACTTCAGAATGGCAGTCAGGAACCCGCAGTGCAGTACAATCCTCAATGTTGCCACCTTTCGATGCGACCCTCTCAGGGTGCCGACAACTGGTTTGGAACCGTCTACGTCTACGCGGGTTGAAGGGTGGTCGACGTTTCCTCATGGCATAGGGGGAGATGCTGGGGTATCTGAAGATCGGAGGAGGATGAGAGGAACGGAGAGAAATTGGAGAGAACGAAGAGTTCTCGGTAAATCTACTGTGGGAAGGACTCCTTGCAGATTTTAGGACAGTTTCCAAAACGGTGTCAATACTAAGTTCTTGGAGGATCTCCTGCAGTTTCTCGCTACTGACAAAACCGGCCGGTTTGACGTTCGGTTCTGAGGGGGATGTTGGTCTGTTGCTCAACGTTTCAAAATGGTCCAAAAGTCCAGGGGATTGGAAAGAGGTTACAAAATTAGCAGTTTCTGTTGCTGTCCTAAGACAACCCCCAGGCTTGGGGGGTGTTTCTGTAATAGCATTGGAAGGATCTCCATTCATTTTTCCAGAATTTGGAGATAAAGCTAAAATAGGGGGACAGTCAAATGATCGCGGACCACCCGATGACGAAGAATCAGGAGCCAAAGGCGAGAAATCAGACTTGTCGTTGCTCTGATAGGTTAGAAGGTGAGCGGTCTGGAGTTGAGTGGCTTGAATAGAGGACGACTGGACGTCGTCTGCCTCCTGCTCTCCTGACTCGTGACTGGCCGACACCAAGAGGAGAAGCTTGTCTTTGGCATTGCTCACCTGCTCTTGCAGGCTGTCGATCACAGCGTTCTTCTAAAAAAAATAAAAATGAGAATAGTAACATCAAGTTAAATCTTGCTGTGCATTGGCTTATAAAAATCCTTATGTGCTGAGGTGATTGTTCATAATTACACACTGTAATCCTTCACCCGTAGGAGGATACTAGTTGTGAGTTGTTGTTTTAGCTTCTTGCACCCTTTTGTTTTCCCTTTTTGCATCATTAAGTGATTGAAACTCAGGAATTATTTGTGAATGTATTCATATTCACTGATATTAATCTTGAAATGAATAAAGACTGCAATATTCATTTATTAAGCACAAGCACCCCCAAAACCCTGGTAAGGATTAAGCAGTTCAGAAAAGGAATGAATATTATTCGTAAATAAAGATAATTCTCATTAACTCATTGGCTACAATTAAGGAACATTGACATCCAATCTATCTGGAAGTAACTGTCCAGTCTAGTACCTCATTGAGGAGCTTCTTCATAGAGTTGTTTTCCCCGAGAAGGAAGTAGATCTCATCCTGGCTATAGACTGATTGCTGGCTCTTGGCAGGGCTGCTGAAGTACTTGGCCATCTGACTGGCATTGTTGTGATCCTCCTCAAAATACCGCCACTCGGTGAGCTGATCATTTAAGTAATAGCGGAGGGAGTCAAAGTCAAAGAATAGTTCTCGTATTGTTCAGATTTCCTACCTGGGGTACAAAAAGCATGCAGTCGGTGGCCAGCGTGCAAATAAAAATGGCACCGGCCACCGTGCCGCAGACCACGTTGGGCCAAGCCGGCATCAAGAGCGACACAGGGATGGCCACGCCCGAGCAAAAGGTGACCAGTAATGCTGTTGTGAGAATGGTGGGAGATTGGTTGACCGGAGGCCGGCTCACGTCATTAGTCAGACCCGCCAGGTAAGTTCCGTACAGCAGCAGACACCCCTGAATAAATGGAAAAGGAAAATAGGTAGGAGAAAGGGGGAATTTAAAATAGGGAGGAAGATGTGAATGTGGAAATTAAAAAAAAACACACTAGTATATATTCTTGAGAGTAGGTTTGTGATTGTAGTCTTTAAATTTGCACCATAAAAAAACACTAAAAACCAAATACTCTACATTTATTTATACCGTGTACTATAAAGCTCATCTACCTCAACTTTCTAAACTTTCTAAAAATCTGTCTTTGCGCCTTATATATGGATCAATATAGGTTCATCATTATATGAAATTCCCTTTAGCTATATTTAATTGATGCATAACATAATTCCTAACAACTACTACTACATCTTGTGGATGTATAACACAATTCCCTACTACTACTACTAGCATAACCACTACTACTTCTGCTACTGTGTTTTATAATCTGGTGCACCTTATAGTGCGGAAAATATGGTACTTTAAATATTATATTGTACTGTATTTTTAAAAAAATATGTTAATAAAGATTCATGCATTCACTGTATATTCATTTTGTGTAACGCTTATCCTCATAAGTGTGCTGGGGTGCAGGAGACAAGTTCGGGCAGTGGGCGGGGGACACCATGGTCGCCAGCCAATCGCAGAGCACCAGGAGACAGGCAATTTAGAGTGTTCAACCTGCTTACCATGAATGTTTTTGGGATTTGGGAGGAAACCAGAGTACCCAAAGAAAACCCACAGAGGGAAAATATGCAAATTCCACATAGGAAGATTGGAACCCATCAGAGGTTGAACCCTCGAGGTCAGAACTATGAAGCAGTTTTGCTAACCACCACCCACTATTCCATTCTACTAAAACTACAATGATTTCAAGAAGAATGAAGAATAAATACACTGATCTAACGGAAGCAAATATACTAACCTAACAGAATTATACATAAATAAAAAAAATAAATACAAAAATATATACATATAAAATAAAAACTCAGTCAAGCTCAATTGATAAACTCCCCCAACCTGAACAAAACTGGATGAAAAATACAAAACATACATTTTGACCCCAATTAGCCCTATAATTTGAAGAGAGGGAGTTCAATAACCTACCTTTTTAAGGACGATAATGAAAACCCACAGATCCGAGTACATGGAAGAACAGGAATCCAGCAGGGACAAAGAATAGGAGACATCCTTCTCCACTTTAACGATGGCATTGAGCGATCGGGAACAGCGGATGGGGTCCGAGAGGTTCCAGACGCTCAGGACTAGTAGATCGGCCACAATCAAGACCGCTACCATGGCCATAAGCTGAATGTCTCTGATGATCTGACAAAGGACATAGATATAATTATTGCCTTCCACTGATAGCAATAGACGTCCATTCCATTTTGTTAAGCGTTTTATTTGTTTATCCTTTCTCTATTTTGAGATAAATGGCCATATCGGCCACATTGTCTTGCGTTATAGCGTTTCGTCTTTGTCAACTTGTAGTTTCGTGCACGTCAAGTCTAATTTGTGCACACATAAGCCGTACTTTTGATTTAGTCATCATTTCTTTTTGTGACAAATATGGCATATGTGCCAGAAAATCTGGTAATTTTGTGGCATTTTTGCATCACTTCCTTGTTAACTCGTCAGTTAGAATTAATGGTGCTGGAGGTCCAATATTTTGAATGTTATCAAGTTGACAAGATCAGATTTCGATATTTCCAATCATCAAAAGGATGCAAAATGGCTTCAAAAAATATGATTGATGACTTTTTTTACACAGGGTGACAACCCAATAAATGTGAATTTTAAATATGCATATTGGCAGAAATGAGCAATTAAAAGCACTGTAAGACATTGCTCCAATAAACAGTCTTAATAACCTATAAGGAATTCCAGATGAAATTTACAGTATCCCAGCTGAGATGTTTTTAAAAATACTTTCGTACAGGAAGATGCAGTTTGAAGAACATCATTTAAAACAAATAAAAATAACATCATTGTTTCCCGAATGGCATTTTTAAAAGGTTTCATTTACTACAACATATGTTCCTTCCCTCACTCTTGGTTATATTGTATTGTTAAAAAGTTCCTGTTTCTTTTTTTCCTGTAATAAATAAAAAATAAAATAGTAAAAGAGCAATCCTTTAAATTGCAAATAAATTGGGGCATTTTAGGGGGGAATTTTATACATATATGCAAGGGGAGCTTTGCAAAGCATCCCTACAAAACACCATAACTCATACCACTCTCTTGTCAGGAACTCTCTGTGTGAAGACTCTATAGAGTCGCCAGGTTTTTCCTAAAATGGGTCCAAACACCATGGTGCTGCCCAGACAGAGGGTCCAAACCCGGGCCTGGGAGAAGGAAGTGGACTAGTATAAGGATCTGGAGTAGATTTTCATCAATGGGAGAGCAATACTTACGTGTAGTACGGCTGTAGATACTTCGGTATGAGGGTGTGGTGGCGTATCAACGGCAAACAGTAAGCCGCTGGTGTACGTGAGGACGCTTCCTAAGAGACTCAGGATGTTCAGGTTAGGACTGGACATCTTCACTATTCTAAGGTAAAGACAAAAAGACTGTTTGATAAGGAGGAATGGCAGTGCCACAATCAAGTCAATAAATACATCATTCAAGCAATAATGAAATTATCATCATGCATGATCAAAAACTAAAGCTATTATTTCAGTAATCACTTATTAAATAATATCGATTTCAATATTTTATTTCAATTTTAATAAACATGTTGAATGCCTTCAGCCAATCGCAGGGCACAAGTAGACGGACAACCATTCACGCTCAAACTCGTAACTAGAGGCAATTTAGAGTGTCCAATCATCCTACCATGTATGTCTTTGGAATGTGGGAGGAAACCGGAGTACCCGGAGAAAACCTACACAGGCATGGGGAGAACATGCAAACTCCACACTGGTAGAGCGACCTGGATTTGAACCCAGGTCCCCCACTGTGAGCCTTAACTACTCAGCCGCCATGCCACCAATCTATATACACATATTTCAACATTCAACTAAATAGAACGAATACTGTAATGATTTTTCTTAAGATATATTTCAGTATTTTATACATGTAATGTTTTATTAAATGATTTGTATTTTCATTGATTATATAATTGATGTACTGGTATCAGTTTTCATTTAATTTCAACATTCACCTGTAGATACCAATGTATAGTATAGTATACTATTCATTTAAAAATGTATACTATAGTATACTATTCATTTGTATTGTATTTGCCTCCTACTTATGAGAACATTGGTTTATTTTTCTTGTTTTTATCTTCTTTATTATTCTATCTTGGCAGACAACGATATTCCTATTGGAAGGCATTAACCAACATGTAGTATGTTTTCCATTGTATTTTATATCCTCTGCCTATTGGTCATAAACTTGTTAGTGTGGCTACCTGTTGTTTTTGCAACGCAATGTGAAGAGCAGGAAGCAAAAGGCAAGCAGAATGCCACAGGACAGCAGCGTCCACACCACTGCGCTCATCACCCACGAAAGCCGGCGTCTTGAGGGGGTCGCCACCATCTTTTCAAACACATACATTATGACGATTGGGCATTAATCGTTGGCTGCAATCGATCGCAAAAGACATCTTATCAATTTGGACCGGGGAGCCCTTCACTGGCCCTCACACCCAGACCAACCAGTTTAAATCAATTGAACATTTATTATGACTTTTACACACTAAATATACGAGAATCAGAGAGCAGAGAGTATACTATGGGTCTCTTCCTATTATTTTTGGAATAACAATATATTTTCAAAAAAATAATGACCGCCACCTTATATTTTAAAATGAATGTCATTAAATTGTTTTTAAAAAAGACAATTTTGCCCAAGAAATATGTACTAGTAATCAGTTTGTCATTGCATTCGTTTGCACTACCTGATCAAAATTGTTGGACATTTCCTTGTGTTAATGGCCTACATTACTGAAAATTTCAATTGAAAAAAACAACTTTTTACCCGAGTAAGACTGCAGAGTCTCTGAAGCACCTCCATGCTGTCTTCCCTTTGGACCCCCGAGATGCCGAGACATAGTGGGGAGTCGCAGCGAGAGCTGCAGTTCCACGCTGGCTCCATGTCAGTCCACCTTCACCTGGACATCCTGTCCAATAACCAAATACATTTTGTTTTACTGGTTGGACTACTGCAGTACTCGGAGCCGCCACAGTGGGACGCCGAGACCCACGTGGATTTACAGTTGCCCTGCCCTGCAATTGGCTATCCCCCAATTCAAGGTGTCCCCCACCTCTGGCCCGAAGTCAGCTGGGATAGGCTCCAGCACCCCCCACAACCCTAGAACATGAAAAAACAATAAATATATTGTGGCCAATCAACATCATGGGGAGAAAAAGGCCCGTATCAGATAAATCAATGCCTTTAAGCTAGAATTCTCAATTTCCCCAAGCAAAGTACAAGAGTGACAAACAGTCAGTTTGTCATTGGGCCCGTAGGCACTTGCATCTTGCGCCGACATGTATATGTAGCTAGCTACCGTGACTGAAACACCGGTTGTAAATCAAGTAAGGTTGACTATGACTCAACCGCATGTGGCTCAACATCACATTTTAGCTGATCACGTCTACCCGCCGTCTGAGTTGGGGAAGTCTCGTCCAAGCCGATGACGAGGCGGGACGTCATGAAACTTCTCAGACTATTGTATGTGCTGTGGTAGTTAGTAAAAGAACTGAACTGGCAGAAAAGGACGAAACATTGCAGTGATATTGACGTCAATGTATGTCCAATCCAATAGGGCTAGTCCAAATGGATTGATCAATTGCGTTAATCTATGATTAATATTAAATAACAAATATAATAATAACACACACACATAACTGTGACTGGCTGGCAGTCAGTTCAAGAGGAACCTTGTAAGTTATTAGCTGGGATAGACTCAAGCACCCCCGCGACACTTGAGAGAAGACAGAAGATGAGTGAATGAAAAAAAAATTGTAGTGGTGGAAAATAATGGCAAATAATACAGTATTTTGAAATGAAAGAATAAGACATGATTGCATGAATTGGAGAAAAATATTTAAAATAAAATATAAAAATTAACAAAATCAAATAAAAATACTTTATTGCATATTATTTAAAAATAAATAAAAGAAAATAATTGCATGCAAAAAAAAGAAAAATGTCACACTAATTATAAAACATTTGTTTAAATGGAGTTTAAAAAAATATATATCTTTTTAATTAAGTTTAAAAAATGTTAAAAAAAACATTAAGAATTTAACATAGGATAAAGGAAAATAAATACAAGAAAATTGAAAACAAAATAAAAAAACAATTTAACAAAAATTAAGGCTGGATGAAACAACATTTTTAAAAATAAGAGTACAAAAACAAAGAATAACAATAACAATAAAAATACAAAGAAAAACAAATGGAAAATCTAATTAAAAATATAGATTTAAAAGATTTATGAAACAATGACTTTGTGGAAAATGAACAAAATAATGAAAAATAACATTTAAATTGTATAAAAATAATCTTGTTTAATTGAATGAAAATATGGATTGGTGATTATTGAACAGAATTCTTTTTTAAAAGGGTTTGGGGGCTAGCATTTGTTTCCTCATAACAAATTGTTGCAAAACCCACCATGACCTACTTGCACAAAAATGAAAAGTGAGAGAACAGTAGTGAGAACAATGCCGTTACATAGTTGGGAAAGGTCCGCATTTCCTGTTCTGCGCCTTTCCGTCACTTTTCCCACTTTAGTCCAGCCTCTTCCAACAGGAAAGGCCCATCTAGAAGGAGGCATTTCCTCTACATTTATTTTAAAAAAAAAAAGCGAGCGAGGACTTTGAGTTGAAAGTCATGTACGTATATGAGCCTGACTTTCTACTGATCCCGTCTGACTTTTTAATGGAAGCCCGTTTTGTCTTGCAATGGGCCACTTTCAAGATTTAGATTAAGGGGGCTGGTGTAAATCCATCCGTCCTGGCATTCCACCTGCCTCCCTTTCGGAGTTGATTCTTTAAGCTGAGTTAGAATGCAATTTATTGGGGATAATCTCAGGCCACGTGCTGGTGCATTTTGACCAGTGGCGCCTTGACAGACCAGGGTATCGACCGTGATCTGGCCCGAGGTCCGCGTTTTTTTTTCTGACACTGACGGCGATGGACGTCCAATCCATCCCTAATATCGAATGAATGAACGTTCACCCTCCCGCTTCCAATAGTTTGGATGTCCACCATGATGAACGCATTACAATTCACATCGAAAAAATGGTTAGACATCTAGCAATGGTTTTCCATGATTTCATGACGTTTAACATTCATTTTCTGAACCACCAATCTTTGCAAGGGGTGCTGTAGCCTATCCCAACTGATTTCGGGCTGAAGGCGGTGGCCAGACGATCATAGGCCACAAGGAGATGCACAACCATTCACAAACATACACTCATACCTAGTGGCTAATTTAGAGTGTCCAATCAGCCTACGATGCATGTTTTGGGGGGGAATGTGGGAGGAAATCAGAGTACCTGCAGAAAAGCCACACTGTTCCTGGGGAAAACATGCAAATTTCACATAGTTGGTCCGAACTAGATTCGAATCCAGGACCCCAGAACTGTGAGACTGACACGCTAACCACTCAAAACACAAGCCTTACTTAAATATTGTCTCCTGTTGACCATGATAAAACATTCAATTAATTTAAGATGGAAGGACTAGCCGAGACTGCCCATGTTTCAGTCCACTGACACCACTGGACGTTCAATCCATTTGGAGTGGGAGGGGCAAAGGAACAAATGCTCAGTCAGCCCTCCCAATCCAAAAGGATTGGACATCCCGTAACGTCAATAACAGCCAGCGAGTTAACAAGGAAGTGACTGGTACCCAGAAAAGATCCATAAAGATCAAAACTTTTTAAACAACTCTGTTTCATCAATCTACATCATTAGTAGCTTATGAGTTTAATTTATATTTTGACATTACCTTGGTACAATTCTGACGAGTAGTCCTTAGCCCGGAAAAAACAGAAACCTGGAGCATGTCCTTCTCGTGTTCTAGCCTCCCACTTGATTAGAATCCCGGCATTTGGTGCGCCTCCTGTCAGGAGAAACTGAGTGAGTGAGGTGGGAGGTGTGCGTGTGTATGTCACAGGAAGGGTGTGTGTGTGTCTGTTTAACACTCACACATTTCCAGCCAATAGGGTAAAAAGTATGATTAGACATGTGGTACAGACAGGACAGGGTGGCACATGTAAGAGTCTGCAATGTAAATAAATAGGCCAGTGAGTTATGATGGAAAAATAGAGTGGTACAGTGTTCCCTTGCTACTTCGCGGTTCAGCCACCGCGGACTCAGAGCTTCACGGATATTTTTCAGGAAAAAAAATTACAAATATTACATTGAAACAACATATTTTACAGTTTTTTTTGTTACAACATGAATTTCACTCTCTCTACCCATATTCTATATGGTGTACTGTATACAGGGGGGTAAAAAAATAAAAATAAAAAAAATAAACTTTGGGGAAATTCACTTATCGCGGGTGGTCCCGGTCCCCATTAACCACGATAACCGAGGGAACACTGTACTTCAACTTATGAATTGAATTGGTTCCAAAAGTGGTTTTGTAACTTGGATGTTTTGTAAGTAGAGGCATATTTTACATTGAATTAGCACCATTGAATCCACATTCTTTAATAATACCCCCTAAACAACAAAAGTCAAGTCCCTTGCCCCCCCCCCCCCCCCCCCCCGACACACACACGTCATAGTGAACCTATAATTATGGCTATTTTTTTAAAGTGGAAATAGACAAATTTAGTGATAAATTAAATAAAGGTCTGAGTCAATTGCTGGGTTAATTTTTAGCGACTAAAAGTGACATTGCTCAAGGTCAGTGATGATCTTTGACCTTTCCTTTTTTGGCCTAAAAATTGATGTTAATTTGTTACCAGCCCCTCACTCTATTCAGATTGGACATTTACTAATGACAAAAGTCTTTCATATCAGAGCAGATGTACGCAAGTCATAAAGAATAAAAGCGTCTCAGTTACAAGCGGCGGGTATCGAATAGTTTCGGGTTTCCTATCAGATCGGGTTCAAAAGACATGAGCCAGGATCTGCTGGCTCGCGTTACTAACAGCCTGAATATTTCATTCACTCACCCAAAGAGCAGAAGTCAGCTCATTTACTCTTTAGCTGCCATTGACGCCAATAGATATGTAATCACGTGGCTCTTTCCAGCCATTAAATTGGAATTGGCTACTCACTATTAGATGTCCAAGACATTTGAACTGAAAAGTGTGCCAAGAAACAAAAACAATATTTCATTAAAAGAGCAGAAGTCATCTAATTGATTACATTGTTGCCATTGAAAGGGATGGTGTTCCCTCAAATTAATTCATAACTATCTAATCAACCCTTTTAAAATAGTACGATAAAACGTGAACATTTCCAAATTGGCAATGATCAAAATCCACCTGAGAATAATTCTTGCAACTTTAATAAACAAGCAGAAACAATTTAAACATATTTTATTATAATTGTATACAAATGAAAGTACATTTTCAATATTATTTCTGTTTAACTGCCAGCTACCTTCCTGGTTAATCAAATAAGAACATATTTTGTGGACACTTCATTAAAGCAGTTATCAGTTATTAAAAAGGTGGCAGTCACAATTTTGTATTCCTGAATTTCAAAATGATGTCTTTCACATTCAGGTCACATTTTTTATTCTAAATTAAGACACCATGTAGTGAGATGGAATGCTAATTGTCATCATTCATTTTTATTAGTATGTTGTTAGAATTGTGCCACAATTTCACAACCATAAGGGAAAATGCCAAGAAAAATGGGTTTCAGCACCCAGTGTGCAGAAGAACCCAATTTGATACAAAAAGGGTTGTGATGTTGAACGCTGTTTCGCATTTCCATTCATTTGATTGGATCCTCACGTACCCAATTCATGTTTTGTTACTCCCTTAAAATATCACGACAGACATGTAATTGTGGCACTAATTCAACACAAAAACAAAAATTTAATACATATACATAAAACTATAGTTGAAATAAATTGACCTGATAGAGCACACCTAATGTGATATTTCCAATCCCCAATTCATTCATTTTCTGAACCGCTCTACCTTACAAGGTTCAGGGGGTGCTGGAGCCTATCCCAGCTAACTATGGGCACCAGGTGGGGGACACCCTGAATCGGCGTCTAGCCAGGATTAGGGTACAAGGAGATGGACAACCATTCTCGCTCACACACGTACCTGTGCACGTTTTGGGAAACCGGTGTACCCAGAGGAAACCCACCCAAACCCAGAAAGAACATGCAAACTCCAGAGTGAGGACCCACCTGGGTGTGAACCCCCGAACCCAGAACTGTAGCGATAACTTGCTATTTGCATACAGCAGATTAATTAATAATCTACAATATCAGCCCAAAGAAAATTTGGATTTAACCATTGAGGAGTTCCACTTGTTGACCTAAACTAAATCAATCTTTCTAAGGTATTTACCGCAAGTTAAAATGGTTTTCCATCAATTTAAGTCACGAGTCGCAAAAAAATGTTCTAAAAACCCTGACGATTGAAAATGTTTGCACCTTTTATGCTGTGTTGACAGCGTTTTGGAAAACGCCACTCCCTGTGTGAATGATTAAAATATTGATTGGACAGCTCAGGAAGTCCAAATCTTGAGGTAAAAGACTGGCTTACCAGGCAAGCCAATCACGTGATAGCTTGGCATTGGCACAGCTACTTAGCACCATAGCACCTTGGACCCTCGGAAACTGCTCTTATATATTTTTAAAAAAAGTAAATGGTTTTAATTAGGTTTTCATTAGTCTATTGCAGAATGGTAGGTACAGCTCCAACAACAAACAACTAGTTGGCAAAATCCTCGCCATTGAGCTGAAATCCAAAACTGCTTAATTGATGCGCTCCTATAATGACAAAATAAAAATGAGTTGCCTCGCAGGTTATTTGTCGATAACAAACTCATTGGTGATTGGTTGTAATGAGAGGTGACAGAAATAAATCCACTTTCTGTCCTCTTAAAACACATAGCCAGCTCGTGCAAACGCAATATTTGTTGCACGTCGCTCGGCCGTAACAGGATGGGCGATATTCGCTTGGTTATGCTAATTCCACAGAATATCAATTGACCGCAAGGAAGGTCACCTTCCTTGTGTTTCGCCTATCCCCTATTACGTTTAAAGGCAAAAAACATGAAAATATTTTGATATGCGCTTTAGCCCGCCACACGAATTAGTGTTATCTACAGCTCGGCATATTGTCCCTGGCCACAGCGGCGCACATTCAATGCTTGCTTTGTCATTGCTCTTCTTTCGAAGGGGAGCAGAAAGACATCCCCTCGCCATTGTCTTCATTTTACACTGTTTCTGGAGCCCCGTAACAGCGATTCAGCATTCAGTCTGTCCTGTCTCTCCCCAATGTATTATGTGACGTTATGACTATCTCAGTCAGGCTGCCTCTGTGCTTACAAAGACAATAAAGAAACTTGGTACCTTGCGAAGTAGACAAGCTGGAGAAGGCGGAAACACAGCATTAAGTTGATTTGCCATAGAAGAAGATTCAATCAATCAGCAGAAAGTGACAGTGGCCAAAGTCCAACTAGTTTCTGCGTGGTAATAGACAAAAGGGAGCGAAGGTGGAAACTTAAAGTTGGAAGGAGAATCTCACCCTTTGTGGCGAGGAAACTTTACAGAAGAATCTTATCGCTCGTTTTTTGACACTTTTAAAGAAAGTGCCAAACCACAAAATTACTAGACCATTCTTTTTGTTGGTTTTTTCACTTAAAAGGATTCCCCTCCATCAACAATGCCCTAGATTAAGGTCAAATAGAGTGAAACCCCCTAATGTGGGGTCTTTAAGTGTCTCCTTCAAAGCTCAACTAGGTAAAGTGTGTGTACTGGGTATGACGGGTAGAGTGATGACATCTTAGCCTAGCAGCACCCTCTGGAGGCGGTCGGCGGGCACACTGTTGTCGTCGTCCGACTCGGCGTCGCTCTGCGGGTTGGAGGTGCAGGGTGACGTCGTGCACTCGGGCGAGCACAGATAGTGCATGAGCGGCAGCCGATACTTGCCGCAGAAGTCCACAAATTTGATGTGGCGCACGCAAGAGTCAAAGTACACGCCTAAGTGAGGAACAAACAACAGTTTAGTCATATGATGCTCGCTTTAGCCAGAAACATTCCACACTCAAAATTATAATCATGAGAGAGAGAGAGAGAGAGAGAGAGAGAGAGAGAGAGAGAGAGAGAGAGAGAGAGAGAACTGTCCATCGACTAAACGTCTGTTTGGCGAAACGTCCGAGTTCCTTAAAATACGGGGAAAAAACATAGTTGTTGATAGGTATGGTAAATATTCATCTTTCAGAGCGAATGTACATTCGCTCTTTCCCAGGTAAAATGGATTGGACGTCTGCAGCCAAAGAGTTACCAAAGAAGTGACCCAAAACTAATAGTACGTGACACACTGAAGAGTAAACAAAGCAACTAACCGGCACATTTGGGGTTGGGGCACTTGCTGGCCAGCTCTAAGTACTTGAAAAGGTTGTCGGGCAAATCCTGTTGTGAGTAAGGCACGTTGCCACTCTTGACGGTGCGACCGGCTAGCTCCAGCAAGGACGGCGGCTCGTACATCAGTTCCTTGACAAAGCGCACCACCAACGGGTTCCCGCGCAGGCTGAGCTCCTGAAGGCGCACTAGGCTCAGGATCTCCCGCGGCAAATAGCTCAACTGGTTGTTGTGGAGGCTCAGCGAGCGCAACGAGTGCAACCTGAAAGGTGTAATTGAGGAAAACAAGGGATGCCGTCAGGGACCAAGCGATAGAGCAGCTTTCGTGGTCGTCAGCTTTTACCGGGTGAGCTGCGGCGGGACGCTCTGAATACAGTTGTCGGACAGCGCCAGGTAGGTCAGCCAAGGCAGGTTGGCCACCTCGGCCGGGATGGCTGAGATCAAGTTGCCACCCAGGTATAACACCTCCAGTCTAACAAACAGAGAGAAAACAAAGCAAAAAAAGATAACTATCACGGAAAGATTTGCTGAGTACAGTAATACCTTGAGATAAGAGCTTAATGTGTTCCCGGGACCGAGCTCGTATGTTGATTTACTTGATCTGAAATCAACTTTTCCCATAAAAAGTAAATAAATACACATTAAGTGGTTCCCATCCAAAAACAGGATATTGCAATGGAAAAACATATTTTTAATGGTTCTAATTCACCATATACTAACAGAGTAACAAATATTTATCTTGTGGTTAGGATGTTCAATACTAAAAAGAGACATTCTTATTTTTCCCATCAGAAAAAAACAAAAACTTCAGTGTTGATGAATGCCCTTTCTTGATGAAGTAATCCGTGCCCTTTTTGGATGGGCGGACATGCTCTACTAATTCCCTTTCATAAACGATGATTCAGATGTAGTAAACATGATAAGGCAGCTCTTTTCAACTGCCACTGGGAAACTCACTGAACCTTATGACACAACTATATGACATAATAAAAATTTCACTAGTTGACACTAAACAATCATACCCGGCATTGGTGTAGAAATGAAATTCGTATGTATGGTTGCTTGCCTGCATCTTCCAGTTCAAATGGATAGGATTGCTCAAAAGCAGGCAGGGAGTTAACAATGACTTATTATTCTTTGGTTTGTGACTCACATAAATGCCTTCCCCAACATAAAAAGGAATTGGATTCAGATGTTTTCCCAAACAGTCCAATCTACTCAAGTGCAGTTTAGCTAAAAAATAAAGTCAATATGTAACTTTACCATGCAAATAAAGATGCTTCAATGTGGCTATGCTGTATCGATATTAAACGATAGTTTAGCATATACCTGATTCCACTACATTAACAAACTGCAAATGTCAAACTCTGCATTTATTTGGCATGTTTCATGTTCAATTCATCTGGTTCTGATGCAATCTTGATGTGCCAATATGAGAGGCAAGGCAAAATATGTGCGGGAAGAAAGCCTCAAAAGCCTCCCGCTTTGACAAATCACTGCTTTTGCAACATGTTATTTAAAATTTCAGCACATTTTGCATTGTGACTTCCTTCCTTCAGCCAGCTTTCTTAACACGTGCCCAACAAATTTTGCTTATGTTGGAATCTAACTTGTTTTGTGTTTTTAATGAAATTGTCTGAAGGGAGGGCACCAGATCTCACTCGTTTTGATTTTCTTGGTGAAGACAACTACAGTTGTTACTCCTGTTATTCCTGGACAGATAAGAATACATTTTGACAGGTATCTTGACGGGGTGTATAAATATCCATCCCCGGCGTCCAATTTTTTAAATTTGTTGTTGCCAGTAGTTTCTGAAATTGCCAGAAGAGGGCATACAGACTCTTCAGGCCAAACTATTCCAAAAAGGGCTGCAGTGGGTGCTGGTGTCCATTCTAAATCATAAAGAAGACTATTTCATCATCCTGGTATCCTACACGTCCTTATCAGTGGATCGTGGTCAGGTGCTGCTTGTTTTCTGCAGAAATCTTATTGGTTAAAGTGTCAGTGCTGGATCAGTTGGAACAAAAACTTACACCAACCTCTAGGACTGTTTTGCCCACTCCTGATTTAGGAAAATATGAATATGATGGTGAACTTCTGGAAAAGTAATTTTTGTGTGGTACTGTATAAGATGCACCCTTAAAATCGTTGTATTTTACAATTAATCGCGTATAAACCGCCCCCTCATTCACAATTTTCAAATCCATGTTTTTTTAATAGGCAGTGTGAATGTGTAAGTCTTAAAATCATCAAATGTGGTATTTCTGAGATAATGTATGAATCAACGGTACATTATTAGGGTCAATATTATAAAGAAGTTAGTAATTCATCCAAGAATGGTTGTTTGCAAAACAAAACAACCAACAAATAGTAAATCTTACTTTGCTATCTTTTTTCAGTCAATTTCTCTGACATGTATTGAAAATGATTCACCTGCTATTTGCTTAAAAATCCCAACCTGAACAACAACACTAACACACAATGAGCAGCTTGACCATTTATCCTCACACAAACCTGAATGACTGGTCAAAGTTCATTGAATGGTTACCATGGCGACACCACCCGCATTTGTAAAGCGTTTTGGCAACGAAATTCCCGAGGGCACCCGAAGTATCCTCACCTGAACCCACAAACTAATCGAAAAAAATCATGTCGACATAAATAATTCCTGACATTATCATGACAATTTTCGCGTACTTAACGTGCGGGGTGACTTACCTGCTTAAATTTTCAATCTCAACTGGAATACTTTTCAGCATGTTTCCACCGAGTGACAGCGACTGCAGACGCCGGAGTTTAGTGCATTGCAGTGGGATCTCTTTGAAGCAGTTGCCACTCAAGTTCAACACTTCTAGCTGCAAATTGCCAAAGTCCTTGGGTAGAGAATACTCGTTCAGTCGGTTGTTCTTGGCTACCAGCGTCCTGAGTTTAACCAACTGCGTGATGTGCTGGCCGATGAGCGTTAGTCCGTTGTTACTGATATCCAGCAACTGGAGGTTGGAGAAGAAGCTTACGGAAGAGGGCAACACACACAGTCTGTTGTTGTTTAAATACAGTTGTTGCGTATCTCTTTTTTTCTCGCTGCTAACGCTGTCCGCGGTGAAAGTGTCTAAGTTGGCGTTGGAGACGTCGAGCACGCCCTCGCCCTGCACCGCTGCTTTGTCGTCGAGCTCCATTTTGGGATGAATGCTGCTCCTGCATACACTTCTGAACGAAGCAATTCCGTGTAGGTTTTCGCCCGGATGACACAACCGCGTTGGGTTTTCAAGCCCCAACGTGCTCGATGGCCCTTCTAACGACGATTATTCAGCATTCCGCTTTGAAGGGGAGCACACAAACCAACCCAAAAGGTATAATGAGTTGTGGCTGTCGTAGAACGGTTTTGATTGGTCGAGAAATTGGAGTTCGTCTCAAGCCGCCTTTGATTGGTTGCCAACTCGTTTGTCATAATTCTTTCTTTAATTATATTATATGTTTTGAATTAAAAAATCAATTCAACACTGAAGAATATGCACGCATAAGACGATTCAAAATTCGCCTTTAAGTAGGTCCGACACGTGGCTGGTTATGTAACTGTCCAACTGAGAGTACTACTATTACTATTCATAGCATACTTGTACACTTTTTAATACTCAATCAAATTGATAAGTAATAACTGCCTGCCATCTTTATGAGATTAAGAAAATCTAATGGGCACTTAAAGTATCCCCAAAATTGTCTATGTTCCATTTCAGCATTTTTTAAATTCTATTTGTGCTTTAAATGTAATTATACTTGTACAATGACAATGGAAGTATTCAATTAAATTTTAACAGTTTTCAAAGCAATTGTTGACATTTTGAATTATTAAAAAAATTAAAATGAATGGAATAACAGCAAACCAGTTTTCAGAGTATTTTGTTTCAATTTTAACTTGAGGTGTTTTCAATTCTAGTTTTCATCATTTTTCTGGGTTTTGTTATTTACAAGGACAAAAAAATTATGGACAACTATGGTGGTGTACAAAGATTTATTGTTTCTATCCAACATTCCGTAGTCGCCTTTAGTGGTGATTTAACTGTTTGAATCACTTTTAGCAAAACCACTCTATTTTAATGGTAAAAATACTCTTTGTGCAGGCAAATACTGTTTGCAAGTCTAAGGCACTTTTTTTTGTTCTCCCAACATAACATTTAACCCCTTGAAGCCTGAATTTAACAAATATCTTTACGAATTGAAAGGATATACATAAATGCATAAAAATGCAAGGTATGTATTATGCATTTCCCTAAGCTTTTTAATGGATATTTGTGACCTCATTGGCTGGCAATGAATGAGTTTAATGTAATTTCAAGCATCAAGGGGTTAAAGAAAAAGATGCTTAAGTACTAAACAGAACACTCACCCTCAAACACGTCATCCTATTCTAAAGAGTGAATTTAAAAAGGTAAAGCATTGTTCCTGGGTCCGGAATAGGCCTGGGCGATAAATCGATTTAATTAATAATTTGAATTTTGTTTGCTATTTTTTTTGTCGATAAAAAAGAATTCAAGAGGAATTTTTTGTTTTGTTTCACTGCCAAAAATCAATATCTAGTTCTAGTCTAGTCCAGTAATTATTCCATAAATTAGCTTCTTTTGTTTACAAGATAAGCCTAACATAAATAGAAGAAGCCCATAATGATTTTGAGTCCACATACATGAATGTCCAATTTTGGTTCATCTTAAAATTTGATCCTCATATTTTAGTGCCATTGACGGCGATCATCTCCAATCCATTTTGAATGGAAAGGAATGACCGTTAATTCGCTCCAACCAGCCATAATAGATTGGACGTCTGGCATCGTCAACCGTCTTTTGTTTTTATTTTCTCTTTCAAAGTATGAGGCAAAAAAAATCGTTATCAAATTGGGGTAGAAAAAATCTGAGATTTTATTGTTAAGCACTATCACCCAGCACTAACCTAGAGTAATGTTACCTGGATATTTTGTGTACATCATTCAAAACATCTTTAGCGCATCTTTGGTTTCAGTCGTCCCCATTCTTTATCTTATCTATTGACGTGAATGGACTTTTGTTGTTTTGTCCTTAACTGCAAAAATACATAGTAAAAAGTGTACAATAGTAGTTAATACAATCAAATACAACAGTACTGAACGCAAGGGAATCGTAAGAAAGCCCCTGGAGGCAAACAACATCAACATGAACACTGTATAAAATGTATGTAAATAATAACAGTTAAAATAGCAAAAAAAAAAACATGTCAGAACAACAGCCTGGCTGTAAGTCAAGTATGGAGGAATGGTGGTAGTATCCATCCTCGCTTAAGAAGAATCCTCCTTTAGGCCTCCTTTGTGCTAGCCTTCATTTTTTCCACAGTTTCCTGAGGTGAAAACAACATAAACAAAACAAAATTCAACATAAAGAACATTAACTGCGCCTGCTGGCTCAAAACAAAACTTGTATAAATACAACTGGTCATTAGAAAAATTCAGTGTAATATATTTGCCAATTTTGAAAAATCTATTGTGAGATATTTTTGCTGTTATAAGTATCTTGACATAAATGAGAATCATTAATAATGTGTTACCCGAAGATAAAGATGTTGTTAGCATTTCAGAAATGTGTACTTAATACTTTACTTGGTTATAAAAAAAAGAGCAGGAACAGAAGAGTCAAAATCCAACTCATGTCAGCCCCAAATACAATTTCTGTTATTGTCACATGATTGTCTTTTGGGACAATATCCTGTTAAAAAAATGCTGATTCTGCTTTCCTGATGTTATTGGGTTAGACAAAAGCTTATAAGGCAAATTTTAAAGAGAAGATGTAAGCAATTTCATTCAAATCTGCTTTGTCAAGAAAAATACACAAAATCTGATCTTGGGGTTTGTTGGTTTACTGATAAAAAAAACAAAAAACAGCAAACCTGGTGTTTGTTAAGCTCGGCCACGCGGAGATCCCAATCCTCTTCTGTCATCTCTGCACCGTCGTCTATTGACTCATCCTCTGCAGCTATCTTATCTGTGCACAAAGTCAGTTAAACACAGATATAAAAGTGCAGTGTTGAAGTTACTTAAAAATAATGTATTAAAACCATTGATCGACCGAAACTTGGAGACAATATTTGGAAACTTGACATATATCGGTATCGGGCCTTTTTCATTCTGACCGGCTGATATTAATAAATAAATGTATAACTGGGTTATATATCAGATTCTCAGCCTCTAACAAAAACAACCAGCTGCTTGTTAAGTTGAGGGCTTTGATTTGGTTGCGACTGCTATGCTTCAATTCGTGGTGCCCTTGATTGGTCATAAAAAACACACACACACAGCAACATCAGTTTACCCCTTAACCATCTGTTGGCCCAAGTACATTGAAAAATCAGCAAGAAATCTTCAATATGGCTCGCAGTTTGCAACAGCATGCCCCGGAGGTTGATGACAACATGGTCATAGCCATCGAATTCGGCAATCGTCTTAACAGTGTCAAGTAATAATGTAATATTGTGATTATTTTCAGAGAAGTAAGGCCTTACACTGCTATAGTTATTGGGAAGAATATTTTTTGGGACAGTAACATGTTACATAATTACACTACATAATGTTGCAGTTTACCAGTGCAGGTCATCGCAGTGCAAACCCAGTTGCCGCATGCACACACACAGCGGTTACATTCCACTTGGGTCTCTGCACCATCCTCATAAGTCTCGTCTTCTAGGGCACATTCTGTTAGGAAGGATCACATTATAAGTTAAAATAATAGTGCACTACTTTACACATTATGGAAACTGTTTTGTGTATTCAATAATTCTAGTAAGGTTGTCAAAAGTATCATAATCTGAAATTTAGGATCCACATACATTATTTGATTGCAAAAGTATTGATACTCTTTTTTCCCCAGCGCAAACAGGTCACTAGAAAAGTATGGTCATGAGGTAATTGTGATTTTGGATTATACTTGATATGAAGAAGGATATTTTTGCATTGACCTTGTTAAGTCATTGGCTGCCATTTATGGGACTCAACGTCCAATTCATTTGAAGTGGGAGGGGTGGTTTGTGACTAGTCTAGCTAAATAGTGTTTAAAAGCCATATAAATGGACCTTTCACTGTAATGGCCCCAAAGGGGTTAATAAAAATATATATATTTGTGTTAATTATTTATGTATAGCATTTAAAATGGTGTTGAGTTGAGTGTTTCTTTGGAGTATCGCGATCGTTGAAAACCTTTGTATCGTGGCATTTGTAAATCTTGGAGTTGCTCAATGACCAGATAGGAAATTGAGCTGGCTGGAGCCACAGGGCTCAGTACTGTGAACTTTACCCCACTTTTCTGCTTTTCAGCATGGGACAGAGTTACAACAAGACATTGCCACGCCAGAGCACATGAGTGCTTCACAAATTCCTTGTCTGCTCTGCAAGTTGTAAGTGTACTAAAAACGAACAGTCTATCACAATGGTTGTATGAAAAAGGATTAAAAATAAAAACTCACGCAAAAACATAAACTCAGCCTCGTTGAAGTCCAATTATGTGTACTTTAAAAGCTAAAACAAACACTTTTAATAATATTATCGATAGTTGACGTCTAATCCACTTTAGGGAGGGAGGCAGCGAATGAAAACTGCCAGACCTTCTGTTGTTAATCGATTGGATGTCTAGCGCCATCATTGGAAGTCAATGAGTTAAGGAGAAAAATGCAAATATAATACCATCAGGAGTAGTGCAAAATCGAGTCTACCTTGTGACAAAAAAAAATCTGGTGACCTGCAGTTGTGCAAAGTAAATAACTGAGTATCAATATCAAATACATCGATACATATGTCATATCCATATACAGTCCACTATTAATACTTTTGATGAATACCATGTTTTGTGCTTGAGAAGAATTCAAATTTGACATTGGAGGAACTGTTTGCTATCTGACAAGATTTGGTCAGGCTATATTTCAACTAGGGTTGATAAAAATGTCATAACGTTGATACTGAAATCTTGTGTTTGGATGCAGTATTTGATTCCAATAGTGCCAAAAGGCAGGCAATGAATGAACAAATGTTTATTTGCAGCCTACCATCCCACTTCACATTGGTTGGACATCAACTAGTGGAAAAACTCATTTCAATTCAGAGCAGAATTGGATTGGATAGGAGGCCTTTGGAATTATGAGTTTGCCAATGGCATTGAATGAGGGAAAAAACATAGAATTTGATTTCTTTTGTTTTCATGGTATCAGAAATTGTATTTTTAAAATATTTTAGTCTTATGAAAATCATATTTTTTACTGTAAGTGTTCACAAGTGGTATAAAAATAATTGGACTGTTGGATGTTGAGTTTGCACTTACTCTTCTCAGGTGGGTTGAATCCAGGCTTCAGACAGTTGAGAAACTCATCAAAGCTCAATTTCCAGTCTGCGTTCTCATCGGACAACTCAATCAGAGCATCAACACATAGACTCCTGGAGAACACATACTTATGATGAGTCGGATTTACTTATCCCCCAGTGTAGTTTACAGTAGGCCAGATAAGGTTCAGTAACCTAACTGAAAATAGCTTTGACACATAGAATGAGGTCATGCATTTATAGCAGCGAGGTCAGATAGCGACAGGTCAAAAAAGGAAGGTCTAACTTTTGCCTTATCTTTCACAAACTTGCCATTAAACATTAACATATACCAACCGAAGCAGTTTGTTGCTATCCTGGTCGGCATAGGACTGCATTTCGGTGGCCACCGACTCATTATGTTGGATGAACTTAAGCAGCTCAGAAGAGTCCATCATAGAATCACCACTGTCGTATGACTATCCGCAAAGATAATGCACAAAAACAATATCAATGTTGATAGAACTTTTGCTTCTACTTTTACGACAGTACAAGCAGATGACATTTGGATACTGTATAAGGCACTTGTTAAACGCCCTGGTGGAAGAAAGGTCGCATGGGGGTTCAACCCCAGGTCCCAAACCTTCTTATTTGATATTGATACTCAAAAACATGTATAGGAGGCCACCAATTTCAGTCCCGTTGATAATGATAATCATGTGGTTTCTAAAAAATAATTATAGCTCTTCAAATTAGTTGAATGAGTAGAAATCTCAAACATTTGAATTGACAGGATGGCAGTGAATTCACTCATTTGCTGCCATACATCTCTTTTCAAATGAATTGGATTGCTAGAGGTACCTGATGGTGCAGTGGTTCTTTGGTGTGGGTAGTCTGGGTTCAATTCCCACTCAGTATAAGTATAATTTTGAGCGCAAGTGGTTGTACGTTTTGTCATGCCCAGCAATTGGCTGACAACCAATTTGGGGTGTCCGCTGCCTGCTGCCCGTGGTTTACTGGGATAGCCTCGAGTTATCGGAACTTGAATTTAATGCACAGCTAGCGCAATTGATGGTAGCCAATGTGTTAACAAGGTAATGCAAAAACATTTCTAACTAATGAAAAATCGAATTTATCCCATGACATAAAATTTCTAGTTACTCGTGATTATGCAAAAAAAAAAAGACTGAGTTGCGAGACTTTTACAATCAAATATTGTACGCAAAAACAATATCATATCGATACCTCAATACTTCATACAACCTTACTATATAATGTAGAATTTATATTAATATATAAAATCATGGAGCAAAGAAGCTGTTTTGTTTCTTCCCCAAGGATAAAGACAGCAAGTGTAGAGGGTGCTCCCACCTTGAAGTACTTGAGCAGGGTGTCTGAGAAGTTTGAGCCCTTAACAAACCAGCCATCTGGGACAACTTCTGTCTGCAGCCATTGAATGACACGACTCCTCAGCTCATTGCGGTCTGCGGCGTAACACACCACTGCGGGAAGGGACGCGTTTTAAGGTCATCACTGATGAATAATTCATTAAATGATGTCTGTATTGATTGCTAGATGATATTTTCATCAGTCAGAGCACACGAAAAGTATGAAAATTTAATACTCACCAGGGCTTGCAGCTGCCTGGTCAGTCTTTTTCTCTAAAAGGGGTATAAAAAATAGACACCGCTAGATTAAAATCGCTCGAAAAATGTATTACTCTGAGGTTTTCAAAATGATTAATACTGAAATGCTATATCCAGATACGGTATTTGATTGCAAAAGTTTCGCTATCCATTGATATATTTGTCTTTTACTCAAGCACAGGTAGAAGAAAACAAATAAAGGTGTACCAACACTTTTGCAATCATATTTCATATCAGGATACAACATTTCAGTATCAATACTAGACCACCAACCCTAGTCTAAACCAATTAGTCTCCCCTCTATTATCGCAACTTCGCTTATGGCGAATTCATGTTGTTGCGTTTTTTTTCAGCTATTATTATTATTTTTTCATAAAAATGCAAAAATCCACGGGGAAACTCGCAAGCGTAGCCACTCCCGTTTTCCTCTTGCTACTAGGACTCAGCACTGAAGAAAAAAAATTAAGATAGTTTTAATAAGGGCGATCCTACTTCTCGATTTTCAATTAAGTGTAGTCTACATTAACCCACGATATTCGAGGGATTACTGTATAATATAATGTTTAAACATACCATGGCAATGTCCGTCGTAGGCCACTTGAATCTTCAGTCCGCTAAGGCAGGCATCCCTATGCAGCTCACAGTGGTTCCTGTAGGTCTTCCCATTGCTGCCACACACTGACCTCTTGTGGGGCTTGCAGCTCTGGAAGAAGTGGAAAATTTCAAATGACCACATTCTCACCCATCCCATATCTCTCTCACCAACCTGAATTGGTGATTGCATATGATCACAAATATTGGTACGGGGCGTCACAGGACATACATGATACATGGTTATGTGTGTGTGCATGTGAGGACGTTTTATTGTATTTTCATTTTTTTAAATTGTGAATATGTGTGTAATGCCGTACTTTATTTTCCTTTGTATTTTATTCACATTTCTTGGTGTGTCAGAATCATCGCAGTACCATGCATTGTCAACTTAAGATTTAATGTTTTTTATTCATTAAATGTCCTTAAACTAACCAAAAGATGCTTACCTGATGATGAATACATTTTACATACATCCGAATTCTGCTAGTGTGACCACTAATAACTACAAACTGCTCCAAATTAAATCATGCTAGTTTTATAATAGCGAGTAGACATCATGTCAGTGGTTCTAAAACCCTCTTATT
Organism: Stigmatopora nigra; assembly: GCF_051989575.1. NCBI lineage: Eukaryota > Metazoa > Chordata > Actinopteri > Syngnathiformes > Syngnathidae > Stigmatopora > Stigmatopora nigra. Next base: position 4,404,617 of record NC_135518.1, on the reverse strand, counting down.
TTCTGTTCTACCGTAAAAAGAGTGAAACTGTGGACTAACCCCACTTTTCAGGGGGACACTAGAGCATTGCTCACCTCAATGCACAGGCAGCTGGGCTCCCCTTTCTCACTGATGGCGCATTCTCGGCCAGCCCCGCAGAAGACATTGGCGCACACCTTGCTCTTGCTCTGCTGCTCCTGAAATAAAAGCTAACTTAACTGGGAGGTCTGGTAGCAAATGAGTAGAATATCGGGGGAAAATGGCAGGAAAAGATAGAGTTTTTGTGCCGTTGAGAGACATTTGAAGTGCATGGATGAAAGCATGATGGCGACATCTTAAGATGGCGAACATATCTGTTCCAGCTCTGTTGTTGCACTGAAACTATTGTATTTTTTTCAAAATTGCATGTCTAGACAATGCCTTTTTTAAGACTATACAAGCAAGTATCATGAATAAGTTACCTATATTAACACATAATAGTCAATTTCGAACATGGCTTCTCTATCAACAGCCTTTGCATCTTTTCTGGCGGAATCCCTGAATAATATTCTCAGATTTCTGTTGTTCCTTGTTAAAAGCAGTAATGAATCAAAACTAGATGGATGCAAACATCTGCTTTTCTTTTGAAAAACAAACCATTTGGATATTTCACAGACATATTTTCACACATTGTCGCAAAATTGAATATTCAGTGAATTCAAGACCTACTGATAAAACTGAAATCATTTTTAAAAGACTTAAAATCAAGATTAGTCAATTAAACTGGTATTTTTGACAGTGCTTCCCGTCCAATCTATTTTGAATGGGTGGGGCAAACATGAATTTTTTAACTCGATTTATATTTTACAAAAAACCTCAATACTATCTTCAACACTATATAAATAAAACACTATTTATTCTTCACTGTAGGGTTGCTCTGTCATGATCTGGAACTGTATACGCACTCCTATGGTGCTCCTAACTGTACTACCTTTTTTTTTTTTTTACCTTAAATCTAACCAGTGAAGAAAATCACAATCTGTGCTCGAGGCAAAAAAAAGGCAGTTGCACATAATCAGCTTACGTTTTTCCTCTAGGTGGCAATACATCACATGACATGAGCTTAGCTGCTTCAGCTCAGTGGCCTCTGATTCACTCTTAGCTTCCAACACATTAGTCCAAACTACATGTTCACAGTAAAGAGGGTAAAGGGGACATTATTTCCACTTTGTTTATTTCGCCATTGACGTCTTTTATTTCATTAGCCTTTATTGTTTGCACATCTTCTCGCCTGGTGCGTCACCCGCAAACAAAACAAAAAAAAGCAGTCTCAAACAGCAAACAACTACAGACTGTTTTAATGACCACTAATACCTCCTCTACTCTCACTATGTGTGCCTTCGGGTGTATCCCAACATCTGGAGTTCTAGCTTGTGTTTTTCTTTGGGTCTGTTCCCATGCAATCTTTTCCTCCCTTTTTGTAAGACACCGTTTCCTGTAACAAGAGTGAGGTCGAAAAAAGAAAACTCCAGCACATATGAGCTTGCGGTCTGGTATGTGGTCTCAAACAAGGGCTGGATTCTTGGAGCTTCACATCAGCTCAGCAATAATTGAATTTAACAAGATGAATAAAAGGTGGGGGATGTTTCAAGTCACAGGCAAACGTGAAGCAAACGTGGAGCCAACTTGCACCTCAAAGAGGAGAGAACAGCTCCGGGGAGAACGGTGGTTCAATTCTATGCATGATTTAAAAAGTGGCGCACATAATAATCCGATGTTGGGATGGAATCTTCAAAGTGATCCCTGGGGCTTTGAGTTTGCCACCCATTTGCTTGCAGGCAGTGAATTCCGTCCGGATGAGCAACCAACAGACAACCCTGACATTTATCTAATGAACAAGGATTTTCCCCCTTCTCCATCTGATGCTAATGGTTGGTTGCTATGGTGAGAGCAGATAACGGTGAGAACACAAGTGCCAATCAAAACAATAATGAAATCACAGTAGAGTGTGAATGTTTTGAGGTTTTTTCTGACCTTGGTGTTGTATTGCGCGGATTATTATACCTGCAATAGATAGATTTTAATAAAATAATTTGACCCTTTACAAGCTGACACATTAAAATGAATGTAAGTCGCCTGGTAGTGTAGTGGTTAACTCGCCTGAACACTTTTTATTGTCTTTAGGTTTGAATGTCAGTATGAAAGGTTGTTGGTTTCATTGTGCCCAGCGATTGGCTGGCAGCCAATTCAAAGGTAACCCCTGTTACTGCCCATACAAAAGAAAATTAACACAATTAGGATTGTTTTCATCTTGTATAGTTTGGTATTTATATTCGACTTCTTAATTTTTTTCACAATTTTTATTTTAATCCTTAATTATTTTTTTCAACTAATTGCCTTTGAAAATTAAAAACAATTTATCCTTGGCGATGGGAGGGCTGGCATGAAGTGAGTGTTTCTGACGTGAGAGTTTCATTCATTACTTGGTTGCCATTGATGGTGAGAGAAAAATGAAACAATTTAATACCAGCCATCCGAGTTCAAATGGAATATGTTTATAGTTCTCTTGGAGCAATCTACACTAGTGTGGGCGTTCTACTTTGAGATGAATCATGGCAGTTCAAACTGATCTCCAATTAAATATGAATCACCATGTATCCAAAGAGATGAAATCACACCCAACTTAGCATTTTTCTCATCTCCATAAAATATTTGACATCTTATTTGCCTCCACTTCTCACCCGCTTTCCTACACGGTTCTCCTTTGCAATGAAAAAAAGCTTTGGCCCTGTCACCTTGTTTTATTCCTGCCGTCTTGTCCTTTTAAGGCTGCGAGCCAGTGGACTGTGACCAGCGTGTTGCGTTTAATGGAAAGAAAATAAAGGCTGATGAGATTAAAAGGTGATGGTGATGATAACACTGATAGAGTTGAATTGCCTACGTGCTAAGATTTGACATCAAATGCATTTTCCGATAAGGAATTGTTAGCCTAGCAGTGGGATGCTTAATAATGTAATTCACAGCCACATTTTGTGCAGGTAAGTGCACATTAAGGCTCTTGTGTGCGTTTTGTTGTGATGCTCCGGTGAGTTAGAAGGGCAATCGATGGCTGTTGGGCTCCGATGTCACTTGCCAGCCGATTGGGATCAATTTCCAAGAGTGGCAAACTACTCATTTAGCATCGGGAAAATGGATGGATAATTTGGATGCTGAATACCCACAAGATGAGCATGGAAATGTTTGCTTCTTGAACAAAGACAAATAATATTAGTGTGCATTCAAAGCAAGCATTACTATTCTCATAGATATGTAATCAATTCCCGGAGGCAATTTTCCTTTTTTTAAAAAATTAAATCTTTTTTTTAGCTTGTGATTCATCAGAGAGCCAATTGTGTTTAAAGTGGCTATCAAATGGAGAAGAATATCAGTTTTTTTTTCTAGACATCTTCATTACTGATCTGCTTTGACAGTTTACACTTGACAAAAGAGGTAAAATCCAAGTGTGCTATGTCACTATAGACGAATATAGTAGATGTCAGATCCATTTGGACTGCGAGACAGCCAGTCAAAAAGTAAGATTTCGTAAAATATCAAGCAGTTAAGGACCCAGAAAGGCTGGAGCACATTCCTGAGCAATGTTCTGCCTCAGTTGGGTCTGACCCGGTTCATCTTGAGCCAAAATCTGATCTGTATCTAGGTCAGAGTATTGCTTGCCCCTGATCCCCCTCCCCATTGTTTCTCCAACTCTTTGGATATGGGTTCTGTTAAACAGAGATTACATTTGCCTTCCCAAAGGACAACCTAAGACAAGACTTCATCGTTTATTGAACTAGTTTCCTGGTGTAAAATATATGCAAACTGCGTGAACAGAAGCAACTCAAGCAGGCAACATTTCATGTGTTAGTCACAGAGCACGTCATTAAAGCTGGAAGATTTGCCCTCAATAATTTAAGCACCTCTAGATGTTGCCCTCTAATTAACTCTATTATTTCATGTATCTCAAATCAGATTCGAGTGGGATTCCTTGTCCAATTTACAGCTTGGTGAGGAGGACCTTTGGCCCACTAAATGGCCAAATGCAACCAATTTCCAAGTCTTTTTGGTGAAAGATAAAGTACGACCTTGAAATAATGAGGACAAAGAACAAATAAACAGTGAGGGAGGTCTCGGGCGTTCACTTGGGGACAGGCGTAAGCTAAGTTTAACCCCGTGGAAAGAAAAGCATCCTTAGTAACAAGCAGCATGCACCCATCTGCTTGTTAAGTCTTTTGCCTGTTTCTTATTCAGTGTGAAAGGAATGCAAAGATGATGTCACTCACGTCCAAAGTCAGGCGAGTATACCTCTCTACACCATCAGGTGGCTTCTTACAAACTCATTGGCTGACATTAAAAAAGATCCATCAACATCATTTAAACTGTGAGGATTAGCTGTGAAAGCTCATTTTTCAATGCCCTTAATGGTGTTTGATGGGCTTTTCACTGTGAGGGTTGGATGAAGAATCAAGAGGATTTGGACGTCTAGCACAGTCAATGGAAGCCAAATGAGGTTTAGTTTTATATTATATGGATTTTCCTTCCCTATATCATAAAGCACCATTTTTCCATATTAAGTTTTGTTAGTCCTTAAATAATGTACGGACTGAGCTCGTGTGTCGATTTACTCGTAACTCAAATGAACATTTCCCTATAGAAATGAACTAAAAACAAATTAATCTGTTCTAACTGTCTGAAAAAATGCCAAAAACAGGATATTGGATTTTGAATTTTCTATTATTTGTTCTAATTTGCGAGACAGAGAGAGGGGGCAGTGAGACTTTTTGCTCGGCAACTCGCTCGTAACATAACAAACATTTAAATGAACTTGGATTACGATGCAGACACTCAAAAATAAGTTTAATCAAACCCTTTACTAAACTTAATTCTAATTTTGTTTAAAAATGTTATACCTTTCGTCTCCCAGGTTGGCTCTATTTGCCCCGCCTCTACCCTGACTTTCAGATGAAACTTATCGAGGGTTGTTTGCTTTTGTATTCCCTTCAAAATATTCCGAGAATGATGTACACAAATGTCCTCCCAATAGAATAACGCACGGTCACTTGCCAACAAGAAGACGTAAATATGCCATTTGCGCTGAATAACGGGGGAAAAAACACTGGAAAATTACAACGCTCCGCCCAGTGCTCGTAAAGATATTACACGAGGGAGTTGCGACCAGAAAGACAGTGCCCATGATTTTCTTATGAGGAGCCTCTCGCGTCTGCTCGTATATCAAAATGTGTCTCGTATCTCAAGATAAATATTTGCCCGAAATTTTACTCATCTCTCAAATTGCTCGTATGTCGGGGAACTTGTATGTTGAGGTACCATAGTATACTACTCTCTTTTCACAATTTAGAGTCAAACATGTTTTCTGCAATGTTCCACCAGATGGGAGTTGTCTGAGCTAAGATTCAACCCAAAGCAATGACTTCATACCCCCACCTCTTTCCCTTTGAGGCCACTATTGGAGTTTAGAGTTGCAAGAAGTGAATAAGTAGCCCACTTTAGCAAAGACATACTTTTGCCTAAAATGATTAATATTATATTCCACTTCAGTCTTCTGTTAAATCTATTCCGCTGTGGTCTTTTTGGAATCTGGGCTACAAAGGGTGGACTCTTTCACACGAGATGTTGCTTACTCGTCATGTGTTTTCTATTTGACAGGAAAGCAACAACACAAAGGAGGAGCCCGTTAGTAGACAAAGTGTGGAAGAAATTAAAGTTCCACCGAGTTGAACGAGAAAAGTGGCCTTTAAGTCTGCACTCCTCAAACATTTTTCCAGCATGAGTAGCACCATTGAGGCAAACGTTACCTCATTACCATGGCTCCGTCCCCATTCTGTTTAGTCTCTGGATTGCCTGCCTGACTGCATGTCTATCCACAGTAATGAGTGCAGGCTGATAAAGACAGAGGACAGTGTGTCCCTCCCTCACACATACTTATGTTCTCCCCACCTGGGCAGATATTTTTAGCCCACCTTGGATGGAGAAAAAATGAGCCTATGGCGCACCAACGAGGGAACCAACATCTACTTAGGCATGTCCTCGTTGTTATCCGTCGTGCTGGAGCCGAGGAGGCTAGCATTGGAGTGCGCGCTTGCCTTGACAACTGCAATTTTCATGATCCATTGCCGGCCTCTCTAGGTGAATTAACCATTCGGCTCTGTCACAGCAAAAAATACCGGATAATGGATGTGACTAGAGAGGTGCACTTTTACATGAACAATGCAATGGTAAGACACATGCATCCTGTTTAGTGTTGACATTGGTGTCGCAAAGTAGTAAAACAAAATACATTTCTAACAAGTTTGTGCTTTGTTAAAAAAAAAAAAAAAAAAATGGTGGATATTTCACTTGTGTGTTCCATTGTAACGGGTGGAAGGTAAGTGATTTTCTCCACTAAAATGCTCTTAATTCACCGAATTCTTGACGGTTTTACAAATGGTTTAACATGGCTATGATTCAGGTCAAGGATTGGATGTCTATGCAATCGATAACCCTGAAAAATAACCATTTCCATTCCACAAACCTCCATTTTATCAAGGAAAACACTTAGTGTTTCCAAACAAAAGGCATCTTTTCCTCAGTGTTTATTACACTGGTTAAAAAATGTTTGAAAATGAAAATGCACAAACTTGTTGACCTCTTTTCAACAGCACACTGGTATGCCAGTTGACGCCCTTCTCAAAGCCAGACAACAGGCCGTATGTTATCAGGGTAATTACCTCGGGAGAACAGATGCCGGGCCATTAACTGGCTAGCAACTCCATTGGACAGACTACGGCCGAAGTGAGACTTTCCTCGCAGGAATTAAATAAAATGCACAAACAATGGTGCATTCTCTCGGGCGCTTTGCAAAGGTGGGGGGTAAGCCATAGAGGCAAAACAGGGGTGAGTCATTAATGGCTATTATCCAAAAGGTTGAAGTGGCAGACAATTTGCTTGCCTTTGCTTTATATTACCTTCGTCAAGGAGGCTATGATTATGTTTCAAAATGCTAAGGTAGACATTTCAAAACATGGTCAATCTGGTGACCTGTAGTCACCGACATAAGGTTCTTAATTCAGTATAATAATGCTGACGTACCCAAAAGTTTATGCAAGAGAGTAAAATACAATGCACTATAACAAACACATTATGAGGGATGTAAAAAATACGATATGATATGGATTTTTTGGGCAACGATGTATTTGCTGAGAGTACAACTAATTTCAAGGGTCTTGGGTGAATATAATGTATGTACACATTTAACAGAATTAGTCATATTTAACAAATAGCACACATTTAACAGAATTAGACATATTTAACATATAGCACACTTTTAGCAGAATTAGTTATATTTAACTTATAGCAAAGAAAAAAAGCAAGCAATGTAGAATTTCTTGAGCATTTTGTTGCTGAAGAATTTACGACATTTAAATCTAAACAATTTTATTTTAACCATAGGGTTTATAAAAAAAAAATGGCGATGTTCGAAATTTTGTGTTTTAACAAATTTCAATATAATCTTTCTTACTCAATCTAGGAATCCATCCAGATTAACGCATTGTTACACCCAGTTAAGGGTATGAATAACTATTTCTATAATATTTAGACATTTATACAATGTGTGCCAATAATACACATCCCTACATATCGTCATGCCCTTCATAAATATTTAAACGAATAACACTTCTCAGCCATGAAAATAGAACAATCATACTAAAAGCAGGAAGTGCAGCAGAAAGTGATTTCATCGTCCTTTGTCACGTCTCAAAAATAGTGTTTCACCAACACTGTTTCAATGGGTGGTGGTTCTAACTTCAAAACATTATGACGGGATCTGGGACGCATTGTACAATATGTTCCCTAAGTTAGAAAGGGATCAATCAAGTACCATTAGGGAGGTCCCAGTTTGGATCATGTGTGAAAATCGAGCCCGAGCACGTCATCTTCAGAGAATTGGGTAAAAAAAAATTAAGTATTAACTATATATAAAGTATGATACTATATATTTACATTTACATGACTGAAACAAATTTTCCAGGAACAAGAAAAAGTGTCCAGCGACAATATAAAAGTCAAGAAAATCTGATTCAAGAGAGTTCAATTCATCACATTTCATTATTTTAATATAAATTAAAATAGACTTAATTGAGGAATACCTTCAAAAATACAAATACAGTACATTTAATACTATGTAAATGGGTTAACTAGTGAAACACTCTTTCCAAAGAGTATTATAATTAATAATAATCAATAATAGTCCTCCACCTCTGACCCAAAGTCAGCTTGGATAGGTTCCAGCACCCCTGGCAACCCTAGTGAGGGTAAAGCAGTTCAGAAAATGAGAAAACGAGAGATCACCTTTTACTGCGACTCTGGGTTAACAAGTTCTCCAGGTGTTCACTCAAGTGAGGTCACAAAACACCACCTGTGTATCGGCCCTCTTATTACTCATACCATGCCTGTTCTTTGCCCTCTTTTACTCTTATTGCTGACACTTAAGTGGTGAGAATGTTTTATTTTCCTCTCTTTAAGGTGCAAACAAACACTTTGCGGCAACTTGACCACCCAAAAGCACTGTTAAGACAACTTTAGAGCAGCTGGCCTTCTCACAGCCGTGCATCTTCAAATGAAGTGCGAATTGGAGGAGGAGCAGCACTGATGAAATGTACACAAGAATCTACCTTCCTCCTTTTCTTTTCACAGCTGCCTGCCATTCATCGGTTCACTTTCCCTGAGGTGCTTTACAAATGGGCTTTTGGGTAGAAAATGTTGAATTGCACTTTAGTCCATCAGCATTTTTACATACAGTAATACCTTGACATAAGAATGCCCCGACATACGAGGAATTCGAGATATGAGTGAAATTCCAAGCAAATATTTACCTTGAGATACGAGACACATTGATATACGAGCATTCATGCAATGATCTCTATGAGCACTGGGCGGAGCGTTCCATTTTTCAGTTTTTTTTTTGCATTAGTCAGTGCAGAATTAAGGGAAATGCAATGGATCATATTGCACAAGAAGGTTTCAATTTAGTGTAACATAAGTTTTAAGTGTGTGTATAGGAATCTATGTTCATTTAAGTTAAATTTAATGGTTATATTTTGTAACGAGCGCATCCATCAAGTCTCTCTCTCTTTCTCTCTCTCGCCTCGTTTTATTATTAAACATCATAACCACAAGCTATTTGTTACTCTGTTAGTAGATGGCGAATTACAACCAATAATGTCACATTTTAGTATTGAAAATCATAACCACTATATAGGCATTTGTTACTTTGTGAGGAGGTGGTGAATTAGAACCAATAAAAAGATGTTTTCCATTATAAGATCCTGTTTTATAGGGTTTTTTTTCAGAGGTTGGGAACGAATACATTTGTATTTAGTTCATTTATGTGGGAAACGTTGAGATACGAGTAAATCGACATACGAGCTCGGTCCCAGGACGTATTAAGCTCGTATCTCACGGTATGACTGATTTATGGAAAATCACGAAAAACAATGTATTCCCGTCTAAAAGTTTCCTGTTCGTAGTAAGATTTTGGACTTATTTCTCTTCTGTTGGTAATTCGGTACGTTTTGGAAAGGATACATTTCAAAATGTGCAAGATGGAAGTTGTAAATGATTAGTAAGTAACTTACCTCAGCGTGAGCGAGCGTCAGAGCTAGTAGAAAAAGCACAGCAACACCCCGTAACATCTGGTCGTGGAGCAGGGGGGGGGGGGGGGGGGGGGGTAAAAAGTCAGATTTAAGGGTTGAAAAAACATTGAAACCGGCTTTTAAGTATTGATAAATGACTTTAATCTCACCTTCTTTATGTGACGTTACCTTTTTAGCCAAAAGCTCGCTCGATGGAGAGGTGAAGTGGAGCCGAGTGGATGTCCGACGATCGTGGGGTAAAGATAGCTGGACGGCGCCTTGAAGGAAATTTGAGCAGATTTGAGGAATTCGAGCAGTTCCCCGTTCTTTCTCCTCCTCTCCTGGCTAAAGAGCCAATGGAAATGCCTGCTTTTTTTCTCTTCCCCGTGGAGGAGGAGGAAGAGGAAGAAATGTGGGGATGAACGCCCCGGCGAACAAACCGGTGGCTTTTAAGCTTTATTCATGGACAGACATTAAAGATGTGTTTACTGACTATTTATGTACTGTACGTATCGTATCAAAGACTACTAACCCATATCGTGAAAATGTGTACGGTACACATTTTCACGATGAGTTATAGAATTTGTGATGCTTGTTTTATCATTTAAAAGTCACAAGAAAAAATGCTATTTCAAGTATATATTTTTGTTGCTTTTGTTAAAATCCCCCCCAAATAGTATTTATTTTCTGAACTAGGGTCGCAGGGGGTGCTGGAGCCCATCCCAGCTGACCTCGGGACAGAGGTGGGTGACAACCAATCGTAGGGTACAAGGAGACAAACAGCCACTCACTGAAACCTAGTGGGTATTTAGAGTGTCCAATCAACCCACTAAGTTTGTCTTTGGAATGTGGGAGGAAACCGGAGTACCCAAAGAAAATCCATACAGAACATGGAAACTCCACACAGGTGGACTGGTTTGGAATTGAACCCTGTACCTCCACTGTAAAGCCGACGTGCAAACCACTCATACACCGGGCTGCAGTATAAAAAAAAAAGGGGGGGGGGGGAGAGATAATTAAAAAAGAAACTTTATACATTATTTGTAATATAATAAAATAAAACAAAATGATTTTTCCTGTATTTGTCAAAAAACATTCTGTTTCCCTTTATTAATACTACTTCAAGTACAAGTCAAGAAAATTGCCATCTCAGTTTTATAAAAAAATGTATTAATGAATACATTGGAAAAAAGCTACTATCGCAATTAAAGGGTGTTATAGTTTATTCAGTACATGACTGTTTTATATATTTTTTAAAGTTATAATATTTGTGTGTGTGCTTGTGTGTTTGTTCAGTGTCAGACTAGTGTAAGCAATAATATAGAAAATGTAGTCACAGGGACCTCTGCTGGCATATGCAGCACGCTACACACAAAACATCTTCGTGGGGAAGATTACATTCAAACATAAATGGAAAGTCTGTCGATTATTTTTCGTACCCCTTATCTTAAAAGAGGTGTTGGAGCCAATCCTAGCCTACAATGAGCCCCAGGCAGAGATCATTCTGATTAGGTGGCCAGCCAATCGCAGGGCACAGGGAGACAGATTTAGGGGTCAATTTAGAGCAGGGGTCTCCACATCCAGTCCTCGAGGGCCCCTATCCAGTCTGTTTTCTTATATATTGAGGACCGGAGTTGGGGACGCCTGATTTAGAGTATCCAACCAGCCAACCAGGCGGCCCGGCGACTGAGTGATTACTGTGTTGGCCTCACAGTGACCTGGGTTCAAATCCAGGTCAGTCCACCTGTGTGGATTTTGCATTTTTTCCCCGCGCCTGCGTGGGTTTTCTCCAGGTACTCAAGTTTCCTGACACATTCCAAAGACAGGTAGGCTGATTGGACACTCTAACTTGAACCTAGGTATGAGTGTGAGCATGAATGGTTGTTTGTCTCACTGGCTACTAATTCATGGTGTCCTTCGCCTCTAGCCAGAAGTCAGCTGGGCTAGGCTCCAGCACCCCCTGCGACCCTAATGAGGATAAGGTGGTTCAGTAAATGAGATGAAATGAGTATTCACAGGTCAATTATCAACACAAACCTGGAGTGCTTTCTTGTGGTTTAGTGTGAAATTAACTTGTGAAATTATATAATAATGTTTTAATGAATTCACACAGAAAAGTTGCACACTAAAAAATCTATATATGTATAATCCAGAAAAAACCTCTGGCCCGAAGTCACCTGGGAAAGGTACCCCCCGCGACCCTAGTGAGGATAAAGCGGTTCTATTCCATCTATTCGTGTTTTTTGGGATGATTGTTAAATTTTGTGCATGTGTGAACGTTGTACAAAAAAAGGCGACACATCTTGACACGTGACTTATTTTTTAATGCAATTAAAAAGACACTTCCACTACACAACTATCATCAGTGAAGACTACAAGTTAGTATAAATGTTTTTTTGTTGTTTTTGTTGTTTTTTAAATATATATTAATCATGTTTTCTTACAAACATCACAACTGGTCTAAATAAAAATACACAGCCATTGTACAATAGCAATCATTGTACTTTATATGTGTAAACAAGGACCTTGTGACAATTTCTTTCAAATATATGTTTTGCTTTACGACCGCTCACAAACTGGTCAAAGCTGCCTACAAGATATGCACGCATTTTAACCACTTTAACTCATTGGTTGCCATTGACAGCTCTAGATGTCAAATCCATTTCGACTGGGGGATTAATCAATTGGAATTCTACCCCTGACAATGGCATTGAATGATTTAAAAAGATTTGTATACAAATCAATTCCGATTTTGCGTGCAATCATGAAAGTTCCGAGATTCTCAAGGGTCCATTGTAACAAAATAATGAAATAAAGTTCACATATTTCCAGAAAAGGCACAAGAAAAATAGTTGAAACAAGTAAAATATTAAGGCTTGTCATCATTTAAACTTCTCCTCCTTGCTTTTTTCTGACATTGTTACATCAAATTTGTACACATTCTAAACAGTCCAGTACCTAAAATACCACAGTATATACACACAAGACACAATTTAGGCGCTATTTACATTTTTTTCTTCCAAAGTTGGTGTTTTCTCCACCACTCAAACTCAATCAAGTATATGTCTTGCCCTCCCAAACCAGGTTAAGGATACTTGTTTTCACTGACAGGCACCCATTTCTTTTATTGTCCCGCCTCCCAACAATACTTTGTGCTGATGAGGCAAGATCTTTTTTACCCGCACGCCTGTTTGTACTGCGCAAAAAGAGAGAGGATTTGGCCTGAGGTGGCTCTATAGTCCAGTCTCTAATGGGGCAAAATGAGCAGAGCTCTCATCCAAAAGTTGCATCAGAGTACGCCAAAAAAAAAAAAGCGCTCACACCGTTTTAGACAAGGTACCAACAGGATTACATTGAAAAAGACATTCAAGCATGTGTTCTTTTAAAGGTTTACTCGCTATGTACCCTATTTTACAGACTATAAGTCGCACTTTTTTGTTGTTGTTGTAGTTTAGGATTAATTTGGAGTGCGTTAAAGAGCTTGGAAATAAGTTATGTTGTATTGTTTAGGGTGTATTTTTATTATTAGTATTTTTTTTGTTGTTATTACCATAAGGTTGGATGTCTGATTTTGATCTGTGGTTAATAAAATGACTAAAAATGATACTTAAAGTCCTGTGCAAATTGTTTGTTTTAATCTACGTTCAGGATATCTGTCTGTATGTTTGTGTTTAATAAATAATTTTAATATAAATTTGGGGATCAGGAAGTCAAAAGTCACAGAGGTCAAAAATAATTTTTCAATAAATATTAGGAATTAGCTGGTTTTACTCAAAGTTTAGAAACAATGCACAATGAGAAAAGAAAGAGTGGTGACTTTTGCGGGCATGAGGGAAGGGAGTGTCCTTTCTACCATATATGGCGATGCTTTGAATTTGTCTGCTTAGGTAGCTTAGGTGTGTGTAATTTTTGAGTGGTGCCTCTCAAGGTTATAATAGCTTTTTTTGAAATCCTAGTTTGACTTTAAGTAGTTTAATTTTTTCCCTTTTTAAATAAGTTGGTTTTAGTTAGTTAATGATGTGAGCAAATGCCTGTTTTTATTTTGTATTTTTCTTTAAATTATTAGTTTTAGTTCAGGTATTAGTTTTAGGTTGTCATAAATTGAGTTAATTGTTAGATGAAAAGTTAAAAAAATAATTAAACAATACAACTTTAAAAAAAGCATTAAACATTTATTCACTCTTATTGGTTTTTTTTTTTCATTTTGATGTGCAAATATTAAATAGAGAGAAAGAGAAAGAAGATAATATAAAAACAGTGTAATTAAAAATAGTTTTTAAAAAATGTATTCGGCCCTCTTGAGTTGTGTTATTTTGATATGTACATTTTAGAAATTATATTTAAAAACAAAATGCATGAGTGGCTTTAATTTCAGTTAGTTTTATGAACACACAAAACTTTTTTTTATCAGTCGTTTAGCTGTTATTTTTTCTAATTATGTATTTTATGAATTAACTCAACAAAAATTTTATTTCGCTCGTTTTCCAGAACAATAATAACCTAATGTGACTTTTACTCGGGTGCGACTTATAGTCCGAAAAATACAGTAAACCAGCTTGCACTCGTGTCAAAGAGATGCACCGTTGAAGTGTTGAAAAAAAAAGTTTCGCACAGTGTGTGAACTTTTACGTGTGCAAAAAAAGGTGCTCTCCTCTCGACCCCGAAAATATAACCTTTGCCGATACAAAGAGCTGCGAATGTTGTATAAAAGTGTAAAAGTAGGCACTTGTTGCATTATAGCACTGTTGGAATGGGAAATCATCTGATTGGCAGAAACACAAGTATAATAAAACTCTTTCCTGTTCTAAAAATCTGATGAAAAGAGTAATTTAAAGAAATTGACATGTTTGTCCTTTCATACACAAACGCTTGCCATTATTTTCCCAATTTGGTCTCGAAAAATGTTGTCTACCATTGGCTGCCATTGATGCCAATAGATGTACAAACCATTGTGACTGCAGAATTGTGCCAATAAACGTATATATTTAGTCTCCATTAAAAGTGAAAGGAATACTATTAGTTGTTATAAGTGTTGATCTAATTTGCTAATATCAGTGTACATAATATTAAGTGGCAATATGCCAAAGTTGCTGTTTGGTCAAAGTAAGTGTTCATTTACAAGAAACTAATTTATCGCCTTCAATGGCAGCCAATGTCGAATTATGAAAGTGATTAAAGCCGTTAGAACAGTGGGAAGTTCAATGGCATGTTGCCTTAGTTTTGAGTGGGACTATGCCAACGTTAGAGTGTGTTTAATTTAAAAAAAACATTCTTTAAAAACAAAAAAACAACAAAAAACGGGTTCATCTAGCACAGAGGTCTCGAACTTTATATGGGGTCCCGCTGGATATAGATTCTGGGTGAATCTGAGCTACATGAAGGATTCCCCCCTAAATGTGGGTAATGTTGTTAATTCACTTTTGTTTCTTTGTTGACAAACACCAGCAAAGTCTATCGTGCACGAACTTTGTTTGGTGATAAGAGATTGAAACTAAATAAATAAATGGCCAACTTTTGCGGGCCAAACATTTTATTGATATTATTTTTAAATCGCGTACGTCCTATTTTTTTAATTACCCAAGCTGAAATACACACAAATATATAGAGGGCTGAAAAATAATGTCCAATGGGCCCTAATTGACCCCCGGGCCACAAGTTTGAGACCACTGGTCCAGCACCATCAATGGCAGCCAGTAAGTTCATGGGGGGGTTTGTATACTTATACTCAATATAATAACTAGAGTTGTCAAAAGTATAAAAACGGATAGAAGTATCGTCATTGAAATGTATTGGGATACGATATTTGATAGCAAAATGATCGATATGAAGTCATTCATTTGTTTTTGTATGGCCACAAGACATTTTTCATACCATTGACAGGGCTCGAAATATCCAATCCAGTTAAAGTGGGCGGGCCTAGTTTAAATGGATTGGACGTCTAATAGTGATACTCCCATTTAAAGAGTTTTCTGGCACACAATTGGACGTCATTGTCAATGGCACTGAAAGTGTAGAATAGATTTTTTTGTATGATTTTTTTGTTTAAATTGACTTAATTTGGGTTTTACTATACATAGTTTATCGAAAATAGTATTGAGTTACCTAAATCAGGTTTAAAATTTTGGTATGGGGACAACAGTAATCCTAAAAACCACAATACATACTTGACTTACAAGAGTTAAATTTTTGGTCGTTATTCCGCAACGTTTTCTATCAAATGGCAGCGGCAAATCATAACGGCAAGCTTGAAATGCAACGTTAATAATTCTCTGCCTGGAGTGCGTGCGTGTATATGTGCGCTCTCCCGTGCATGTTCATACGGTGAGGTCGTCCGACCTGGCCTTACTGCTAGCCTGGCTCAATCGGCTCAGAGGTCTGCTGTCCTCTATCGTATCCGACGCTTTGCTCCCCGCTCGAGCCGCCACACGCCCTCCATCTACCGCCTCCGCCCCTGCCGGCGGCGCCGCATCCTCTGGTCGGGGCATGGCACTTCCGGTCTCGGCGGTCTGAGCGTAAGTGGGCAGAGTCTCGTCGTACGCTTTAGGGTCGTCCCCCATAGGCGGCTCCTCCTCTGGCTTCTCCTCCAGGCCATGGAAGGGTGGGGCCCCCCTGCCGGCCTCCATGCCAACTTCTGACAGCGGGTAGAGGTGCGTGATGGGAGCCGCTTTTTCCTCATCCAGCCGCCGGTAACCTTTCGCCCTCTGCAGAGACGACACGGGCAAAGGGGGCAGGCTTTTCCCAACGGTGGAGCCTTCGCCCTGTGCCGGTGCGAGGGCAGGCTTACGAAAAACGAAGCGTATCTTCTTCAGGCCCAGGTGGCTGATCTCCACAAAGTTGAGGAAGAGCGAGACACAAGCCACGGCCAGCATGAAGATGATAAAGACCGTCTTCTCCGTGGGGCGGGACACGAAACAGTCCACGGTGTTGGGGCAGGGCCAGCGACTGCATTTGTACAGTGGCAGAATGCGAAAGCCGTACAGAAAGTACTGGCCCACCACGAAGCCCACCTCAAAGAGTGTCTTGAAAATGATATGGCAGATGTAGGTCCTTAGCAAGGTGCCCTCTAGTCGGAACTTCTTGCTACCTTTAGTGCTGGTTTCCTTAGTGGTGCGGACGCTCCCTTGGTCGGGCGCCAGCGGGAGTCGTTCCTCGCTCAGCTCCTGTTGCCGACTAAGTTCAGCCTCCTCCCGCTCCTTACGCTTCTCCTCCATGTGCACGTGGTGCACGGCGTGGCCCACGTAGACCAGAGATGGCGTGGACACGAATATGATCTGCAGAACCCACAGGCGGATGTGGGAGATGGGGAAGGCCTCGTCGTAACACACGTTCTCACAGCCGGGTTGCTGCGTGTTGCAAACATAGTCGGACTGCTCGTCACCCCACACAAACTCGGCTGCCGTGCCCAGGATGAGGATGCGGAAGATGAAGAGAACCGTGAGCCAAACCCGCCCGATCACCGTTGAGTGCTCGTTGACTTCCTCTAAAATATTTCCCAGAAAACTCCAGTCGCCCATGATCGGTCCGTAGCACTGCAGAATGAAGGGTGGGGTAGGGAGGAACACGAAGGGTGCAGATATGCGGGGAGGGTGGGGTTGGCAAACCCGACAAATAGGGTGAGGAGGGAGGGGGGCACACAAGGAGTGTCAAACGTAAGAAAATGTGGAAAATTCCATCGAGAAAAACGTAGAAAATTCACAAAATTGTGCCATCGGATGGTACTGCTGAACACCGTTTTGCCGTATTTGGCTAAACTTTTGTGTGAAATTTAGTTAAGAGGTGCAGTCTTACACTAGCGTGGTTCTCAAAAAATTAAAATAACCCAGTCAATTTAACGTGGAATTCCTGGAAAAAGCATTGTGAAACCGTTTTCGGTATAAACTCCAAACGTGCCCAGCAAAAGCGCTATGCCTATCCCGTCGGCAATCAGACAAATGTTAACCTTTAACAGCGAGAAATAAAAATGTCAAGTTTATAACTACGCTTAATCTAAAGCAAGCTTTAATATTCTCCAATAAACATGAAATGAAAAGAAATGGGCAACTTGCCACAGCTGCGGCTCCCTGGAAGTTGAGTCCTGTCCCGTTCTCTTGGCACCCAGTGGCTAAAAGTGAACTTTTTTCTGCCCTCTTTCCCACCTAAAGCCCTGTCCTTGTCGCCCCACTGAGCAGATGTGAATGAATCGGCTCTGATGGTTGGTTTTGAGTTTGCTGCGATGTTTAAGCTTGGAGCCAGACGGCCTTTATTTGCCGGGGCGACGTGCGGTGACGCAGTGAGACAATAGGATCAACGCGGCCCGAGCGGGGATGTATGGGGAGCAGGCCTCAGGCTACCATGGCAGCGTGGACGCCGGACCACTGGACCACCGGGTCCACCATGCTGCAGAGGTTCGGATCCCCTTCATGAAAAATACCCAGTGCTGTTGCAGAACCTGCAGTTCTTGTCAAGGAACACCATTATGGGTGAAGGATGTGCAAGAAACTATTAAAAGAGACTTTATAATATATACATTTAGCCATACATATATTATATTTGAGAAGATTGAGGGAAAAGTTGAGGATTCTTCAAACTTTATCAGGAAATTTTAAGAAGTGTGCCAAAAATAAAGTTCAAAAAGATAAAGATTCTTTTCAGAGTCAAAAAGTGTTGTGATTGAGACCACAACCATGAAAAAACAAAACTTTGCCGAAATCACGAATCATTAAGAGTAAGTGAGGATCAATGCTTTGGAAGGCAAGTCAAACACAAAAATCAAGAACAAAAGAAGATTAAGAATGTGATCAATACGTTCCTTTTAGGAACTAAAACAACTTAAATCGAAACTAAGATTCTCAGATTTGAACATCCCAACACCCATACTGAAACCGTATCTAAACCAAATCCCACAGTTGTAAAAAAAAAACATGCTCTGAACTAAACCCCTCAAACGGCCAATAAAAAAAACGTAGAACCCAGAATCTCAAGAAAAAAAACCTGAGTTGGAACCAAATATGGGATGAGGTTTCCCTCTTCCAAGACGACCAGATTGTAATGGATCTAGAAAGATCAACATTACCGAAAAGAGTCTGAGTCGATCCAACAAAAAGTTGATTCTTGGGAAGGGATGAGCAATGTCAAAACCAAGACCAAGGCGATACAAGCTTCTGAAATGAGACCTAAACTTCAACCAAGACCGAATGAAGTCCAAAACACTTGTAGGTAAAGATTAGGACAAGCGCAAACCTCTCCATTTCATTTTTTATGAGGCTCATTGAGGCAATTTGAATGTTAGCCATATTGGAAAGTTGCCCCAACCCATTAAAAAAGATGAATTAGACAATCCAGTTTTTAATCAAAACAAGAGCATCCAGTAGCACCTCACTAGACACTACAAGCATTGAGATATTTATATTGAAAATTGAGTTTTCATAGTGTGGGGTCTGCATGCCCTCTTGTGTGTGTGTGTGTCTGTGTTTCATCATACTGTAATAGCAGGAATGTTTGGAATGTCCACCATTGCTCAAGCATTCGCGTTTGCTCGCTTGGTCGGATGATTACAGTTTATGACCCCTGAATGCATGTGCATAATATTTGTCACCGCTTACAATTGAATAACTTCATTTGCCATTGACGGTTATAAACATTCAAACAATTGGGAATGGTGATGAGCCAGTCCCATCCCAGTACAAATTGTTTGGAGGTCTATCAATGGAAGCCAATGTGTTAACATAGTGATCTGATATCATTCATTCATTCAATTCATTTATTCATTGATTCATCCACGCATCCTAGTAAGGGTTGCAGGGGTTGCCGGAGCCTATCTCATCTGACACCCTAGACTGGTCGCCAGTCAGTCGTAGGGCACACAGAGAGAGACAAATGACAATGAACCTCTATCCTTATTAGGGTCGCGGGGGGTGCTGTCGCAATTGCAGCGCACAAGGAGACAAACAACCATTTGAGCTCACATTCATACCTAGGGGGAATTAAGAGTATCCAATCAACCTACCATGAATGTCTTTAGAATGTGGGAGGAAACCGGAGTACCCAGAGACAACCCACGCAGGGCCAAAGAGAACATGCAAACTCCACATAGATGGACCAACCTGGATTTCAACCCGGACCTCCCACTGTGTGTTTGTGTGTGCGTATATATAATTTAAAAGCAAAGTACATATGACAATAAATAGTTCATTCATTCTTTCATCTTTTGAACTGGTCATCCTCATAAAGATTGCGGGGGTGCTGGAGACTATTCTGGCTACCTTGGGGCACAAGGCGGGGTACATCCAGAACTGGTTGCCAGCCATTTGAGGTTGAATACTCACGTCTTGAGTACTATAGCTCACATTATGGACGAAGTTGTGTCGGAGGTCGGCAGGGGCCATGTTAACAGGTGTGTTATGCTTGGTAATAGTTTTTGAGCTTTGGAATATTGTTCCGTGAATTCTGGGTTTGACAGCAGACTACGATCATCAGCTAATCTCTTAAAGTATTCAAAACCATCTAAATGTCACTATCATGCCTGAATACTTCAGATATTGCGATCTTTTGAATTTTTCCTCAACCGGACCTTTTCGAATATGACTTAAATGGTGGAGTCGTTAACAAAGAGCCCACGTGTTCTGCCACACGAGCAGACCCGTGCGATGTTGAAGGTTGGCGGCAGCCATGTTGAGAGCTGTGTCGTATCCGCCGGTTCTCCCTTTAAAGAGCTGTGTGTTGGTATAGCGGATGTTTGGATGCTAAGCCCTACAGTGGGAGCGTGAATGGAAGCAGGATTTCACACAAAGACATGATGTCATGATGCAGGGTGGGGACGCTATTGAGCGCGTGCAATGAGGCGCGAGGCAAGATTAGACCTCCGAGGCAGGGCACTTACTGGCCGCTGACCAGAATGCTAACACGCTAACAAACATATCGTGGGGCGATCTGCCCGCGCATCCGAGCCACCACCCGCTTCCTGCTCTCACTGGGGTTTGGAAGACAGGAAGTGTCCACCATTTTAACGGGCGGTGGCCATCGTTATGCTATAAGGTATCTCATCTCATCTCATTTTCCGAACCACTTTATCCTCACTAGGGTCAAGGAAGGCGCTGGAGCCTATCCCAGCTGACTTCAGGCCAGTGACCTGAATTGGTGGCCAGCCAATCACAGAGCACAAGGACATGGATAATTCACACTTACACTTACACCTAGGGGAACATTTAGAGTGCCCAATCAGCCTACCATGCATGTCTTTGGAATGTGGGAGCAAACCAGAGTACCCAGAGAAAACCCACACAGGAGAACATGCAAATTCCACACAGTTGAACCAACCAGGATTTGAACCCAAGACCCCAGTGCTAACCACTCATCCATCAGGCCGCCCTACAGTTACAGTATTGTGTGATTTACTTTCATCTTTCATGTGTTTGCAAAAATTGAAAAAAGTGATACAACTTTTTTTAGGACATAACTCAAGCTTCAGTGTGTACTTTGAAACATGCATACAACCCTTCCTCATATTTTGGCATTTTTTTGCAAGACCCAGTTAGTTCCAGATTCCAAAAGCGGGATTACGGCCCAAACCACAAAATAATTGAGATCAAATTAAACATTGTAAAACTGTGATTCTTTAATGTTCACTAAAAAAAAGACATCAGAATGTAAAGTATAATTTGTCCTAAATTTGAAAATACATTTATATTACACAACTTTCTCCAAGTGGGAAAAATCACATTGCTCAAAATGTATGTATCCAATATGATACTTTTGACAATATAGGGTTACCTCAAAGGCTACCATTTTAAGAGAGATAGACCACTAATGCTGTTCTTAAAATGTCTTGTCATTGACACCACAGTAAGTTTGGCATAACATCGCAAATAACCTTGAAACGATGGAAATAGTATGTAAATAACCTTCATACAATTGGAATGACTTTTCCTTGCCTTTGACTATGCCATCAGTTTCAACTATGCAAAAACAAACCTTTCATTCATTTTCAACACGGCTAGTCCTTGTCAGAGTCGCGACGTGGTAAAGCCTATCCCAGTTGATTGGTCGCCAGTCAGTCACAGGGCACACAGATAGGCAAACATCCATTCACACTCACAATCACACTGCCTGCCACCTTGAGGGAAGTGATCTCACTCTTCAAGCACTAAAGTCGGGTTAAAGAACCACTGAGCAAAACCAATTGGCTACAAAAATTATTTTGTGACTGCGTACTGATATTTTTTTCTGAATACTCCTCTATGACACAATCCCATCATTTAATAAGTATTTAAAAACTCATGATGGTGGGATTTTTTCAATCCCAACAGCCATTGGGACCACGTTAGCTCTTTTATGCGAGCTTGCGTGGCAAATGAAGAGTAAAAAGGTTTTACCAGATCATCGTTTCTGCCGTCCATTTGACCTACTTGGTGGCATCAAAAAGGAGGCATTCAGAGGGAGATTTAGGAGATGCTATCAGCTTGTGACCTGGGGGCAGTGTTGAGCCCCCCCGTGACACGCGCTCAGGTTGCCGTAAAAGGGCAAACAAGCATCAGCTTTTTGTTTAAATGCAAAACTGAATTGCAACTTTTGTGCTGGTCATTGACAAAAGCTGTCTCCCCTTTTTGTGGCTTAACTTTTTCAGTCTTTTTTTTGTTGTTGTCGTTGTCGCATTCATCTGTTTAGCACTACTTGTTATGCCTTTTCCGGCAGTGACGCTACGAGACGGCCATGTAACCGTCACAGCAAAGACTTTCTCACCTGCTTCGGCGGTTGCGACATTCCTCTTCGCTGACCTTCCTGCGTAAAGCTACTTGGTCTTTCCTGTCTTAGTGTGCCACTCCTAGGGGGGGAAGAAAAGGAGAATTTGGTTAATTTCTGAGTAAATAATGACAATAATATGAGACTTTAAAAAAGGAACTGCCTTAGATAGATTGGTTCATTGACAACGTATCAATCAAGACATTAAACCACACCTAACTTGATAGTCAATAATTGTTTAGAGGCAAAATGTCAAAATACTCTTGTTCAGAATATTCTTTTTAAAAATAAAAACAGTGAATGTTTGATTTCCTTTATTCGTAATTTGTTAAATAATATTTTAGCTAAAAAAGTATATATATATATATATATATATATATATATATATATATATATATATATATATATATATATATATATATATATATATATATATATATATATATATATATATATATATATATATATATATATATATATATATATATATATATATATATATATATATATATATATATATATATATATTCCTTTATTATAATAAAAACTTTCATTCATGTATTCATTCAAAAATGTCATATAAATTGAAAATATATAAATGTTCATTGTATTTTAGTCATTTGAAAATATTTTAAATTAAAAATGTTATGCTTCACATTGTTAATAAAAAACAACAAAAACTGTGAAGTAGCTGTTATAATTTGTTATTGATTGTATAACAATTTAAAAGAAAAGAGAAAAAAAACAACATATTACTACAAATATTCCACATTTGAGTTTTTTAATTGGAACTTTAAAAAAAAAAATCTTTCCTTTCCTATACGCAGATTTTAGTCAGTTTCTATTACTTTAGGGGTATTTTCGGATCATATCCTTGGGAAGTCATTGGCTGACAATGATGGAGTATAACGTCCAGTCCCTTTTGACTAGAATGAGCAAATGAACATTCATTTGCCATCAGTCAAAATAGACTGGATGTCTCATGCTGTCAATGGCAGCCATTGAGTTGAATTTCCCAAGTATGGGATAAATAAAGTTTAATCTATGATCTATTCTAATCTAAATATAAAGGTTGGCCTTCTAAGGAAAGCATAACTCCAGTGTGTGTTGCGACAAAAATGACTGTTCACAAATCTGTATGCCTAAAACAATTCATGTTTATTCTGAATTCATGTCGGACAGTAAAGGGAAAACAGATGTCTTTTCATAAAGCATATCCAAACATCTAATTTCTACTGTTTATATTGTGAATCTGATGTGTCTCACTGGCAATAAAAATGTGTGAATAGAGTAAATAAAGAGAGCTTCAAGAACCTCTGGGAGGCACCATCCGAGTTCTACTCATGATAACAAATCAACAAACCCTCTATTTAGCTGGAAAACATGCGGATACATTATTGTTACCATGACTTGCACGCACAATTGCCCAAGACAGTGCTTTAGGGCACACATGACTGTTTAAGCCACTTTCAAACTCTATATAGTGTAGTGCCATGTTGAGTAGTACACTAGTATACTACTATAGTATAGTACGTATAGTACGTAATCTATGTACAGTGGTAGCTTTCCTTACAAATGCTTCTACGTACAACATTGTTAGGTTATGAAACCCATTGATATTTAAATTACTGTTTCAATATACAATAATAAAAAAACAAGACCCAAGCTATGAAATCCCACAAAATACCTCAATACCTTTCCTAAATCTATTCTTTTATTTTGGAATTGTCACGGTTGCGTTGCGTCCTGCTTGAGAATATCCTTACACACCACTGGCTTCCCATTGGCTGTCTTACAACAACAACTTACCATGTTATTTATTTAAAATTACTGGTGCAGATAAAATGAAGGGGCTGGTAAGACATTGAAATCAAGAAGCATGAAATAGTGATTGGATACATTTATCACATTCGCTACCATTACTGACACATGCAAATTAATGTTTCGGTAGGAAAACAAACAATGAAAAATAACACTTGGTTATCTCCTGCCTCTGAGATACGTCTGAGACTTTTCCAATCAAATTTTGAGCCTCCAAGCATTCGTAAATCACTTTCACAAGAGAGAAAAAGTGAATTGTTCTCCTTGAAGGCGCCTGAAAGGAAGTGGAAGGACGACTTCCTTTCTAAATGGCTGACAAAGGCGAAGATTTCCGTTTTCACAATATTATGGGCCGTTGGGTGACTTCGGTCGTCTATCCGTCCGACACAATGTTATCGACTGCTAAAGGAGCCTGCGTGCGCTTTGGCGACCAGCGTCATGGCACTTGTGGCTTGCTAACATGGAGCGGCAAGTGTGTTTAAATGAATGCTGTTTCCTTAAATTAACAATAGCCCGGGCAGACAGGAAGTCATATAACATTTACATTGCAATTATGTATTATGCTGGAAAATGCAAAAGAGCACAAAAACGATAATTCATGGTTTTGTGGATAAGAATCTAACTCATTAGCTGAAAATGACGATGAAAAAAAATGATGAAAATTGCATTTTAGGGTGTGGTCCTGATTGTTTTCAACAAAAAAGCTGTTTTTTTTGCAACTATTGAATTTTAATTCATAGATAATAATCATAATTCAAGATATTAGATAATGTATTAGATATTTTAATCTTTTGTGAGTATTTAAGAAATTAAAAAAATAACAAAAAGAGAATGCTTCTACATACAAAATCCCCCAAAATGTCATTATATTTCCTATATCCATCATTTAATTTTGAAATTGTCGTCCGGCTTGACAATTTCCTTACAATCTGCTGCCCTCCCAGTGCCTCTGCATCCTTTTTTTAGTTTTTCAAATGTGGTCCAAGAAACTTACTGGTGCGAATGAAATAAAGAAGCGAATAGAGTAGGAAGAAATTGCCAGACATGCAGTAGACATAAAGAGTTGAATATTTCTGAAAAAGCAGATATTAAATGCAATGCTGTTATGAGTTAATAATTTTAAATTGTGTTTATATGCATGTGTTCATAAGCTTCCTCCTTAAACCTGTCGAATAGAAAATGCTCAAGATCTGTAATCGATTAATTTAGTAACTAAAGGAACCACTGTACACTACCTTTACTTACCAATGCTTCTACATCTGAAATTATATGGTTATGTAAAGCCTTGAAGGGGCTAAAAAAATACAAAAATAAATTTAAAAAATGTAAAAATAGTTGCTCATTCCATTGCTATCTCCCCAAATCTCGCTGGCCTCCCAGAGGCTAGATAGAAGCTGCATTTCCATGCTAACTAAGGTCACTTTATTGTTTGTATTTCATGTTACTATGGAAAAACAGGGTGGCCCGGTGGAGGGAATGGTTCGCGCGTCGTCCTCACAGCTCTGGGGTCCTGGGGTTCAAATCCATGTCACGTCCACGTGTGGAGTTTGCATGTTATCCCCGAGTCTACGTGTGTTTCCTCTGGGTACCTCAAATTCCTCCCCAAAACATGCATAGTAGGTTGATTGGACACTCTAAATTGCCTCTTGGTATGGGTGTGAGTGTGCATGTTTGTCTGTCTCCTTGTGCCATGCCATCGGCTGACCATCAATTCAGGGTGTATCCCGTCTCTGATAACCGATCCCTTTTATATCATCTTGGAAGGTCAGGGTACACTTACTATTTTGGCAATCACAACAAGTAAGAAGTGTCTGAAATCGTGGGAAAAAAAAGATTTTACACAGACCCGGGGGGCGTGAAGCCAGTTAGTGCAGACCTCTGGTTTCTTCACTTGTGACCGAGAACAATGTAAACCTTTGATTTGTTGTTTGTTTTAAAGGATGTATGCATACACATAGATCGACGACAACCTAACACAGCAGAGACAGAGCTAATCAGTTCACACGCAAACAACCTCTGTGTTTTGGGTGAAGGATCTTGGAGATATCCTTCTTCCTGCGTTTGTTAGGCAGTGCTTTTTGCAAAACTGGTCGCAAGGATACTAGTGACACAAAGGGGGGGATTTTCCTCACGGGTCAATTCGCACCGTGTTAAACTGACGATTTGTGTCTTAAGAAGTTTGAACACTCCACACCGGTCTTGGTTCAAGAGACATTTTGATGGTCTTGTTATGGTCTCTGATTTGATTTCCAGAAAAATCAGCGTATGTCTAGGTCTTGACTCCCAAAAGTCTTGATCCTGACTCGATCTTTGTGATTCCTGTTTTCTGGCAAGTGTTAGTTTGATCTTAGAATCAATACGAAATAGACTCAATCTCAGTCTTGTTTTGCTCTTAGTCTCAAATATAGAAACAGTTGATCTAGATTTTATCTCAGATGTTTCCTGGGTTTGGGGGAATCATAATATATATCAATATTGGATTCATTCTAAGTTTACATCTTGATTTGGTCTCGGTCTTGACCCCATAAAATCTTGATTTTTATTTAATTGTAGTAATTTCTGGTTTTGGGCCATTCTTGGTATGGTCTCCGACTCAATTCCCAAAAGACTCAAATTTGATCTCAGTCATATTTTTGGTTCAGGTCATAAGTCCTAAAAGTCTTTATCTTGACTATATGTCAGTGATACCTGATTTGGGGCAAATCTTGATCAGTGACTCAAATACCAAAAGAATAAATGTTGGCTTCAGTTTTGTAATAAATAATATTTTAAACTATATCCCTGATCTATGTGATTTAGATCAATCTTTCACTTCATTAGAGTATTACAAAGTATCATATTGCACTGTTTACATGGCCCTACAGTGTCATGTAGCTGTGTACCACCCAACCAGACATTGATGCAGAGTGAACGCATCGCTATGCACATGTTACTCATCCCCAGTTTAACGACCTCATGCTCTTTTCCAGTATAGGACAGTTCTGTCAGTCGTCAGGTTCAGAGTTCATCCGGTAAGAATAGCATGGATCAACAACAATACAACGCACGGATTCCTAAGTGGCGACGAGGAGTTCAAAATACAATTCCGTCCAACAACCGCAGTTGACGTCAATCCCTCACAATCCTTCACCTGTTCACATCGAGCTTAGTCTAGCTATTATGAGCATTTCAGTTCCACTGATCATTTACTCCCAATGACTGGAACATATGCAATCATTCGCTGCGAGCCTCTTACTGTCATGCCTTTAAGCTCCCACCCCAATTTTTTTTTAAATCCCATTTTATTATTTTAAATTATAAATAATAATTGTAACAGTCCCCCTAAATTATTGAAAACAAATTATTAAGAAATCAAATAAAACGATTGAAAAATGAGATAAATGGCGGTGAAAGCTGAAAAAAATATATAATGTAAAGTTTTATTCCTTTTGGTTACGTTTAAATAATTAATTCATTTTCCGTATATCTTATTCTCACAAGGATTGCAGAGGAGGACTATGGAGGGTTTCTACGGGGGTGCTGGAGATCATCCCAGCCAACCATGGACACCATGCAGGTGACACCCTAAAAATGCGGCCAACCAATCGCAGGTCACTAGGAAATGTAAAAATATTCACATTCATATCTAAGGGCAATTTAGTTTTCAACCCTGCATGATTGGGGAACTGGAGTACCTGGCTAAAACCCACGCAAGCCCGGGGAAAACATGCCAACTCTACACAGCAAGGTCGGAACCCTTCAGGAATTGAACCCTCAATCTTAGAACTGTCCTTCCGGACGTGACTTTTTATATTTTTAGATTACTTATTTATGTTTTACTGGGAAAATGCACTTTGTAGAGTTATACACAGCTGTGTATAATGACAATGAATGCTTTTGACTTTTTAACTGTGAGGCCAACACATGAATCACTCCACCAATGGGCCGCCCCGATTAATTTCTAATTTTCAAATTGAAAAAGAAAACACCTTTTTAAAAACACAAGCAGCTCCCGTAAATGACATCCAATACATTCAGTAGTGCCACTGTCGATGATGACAATGTCCATGAGAACAATACTGGCAGCCACCGGCGTGCACAAGCAAGCAAATATGTATTCACCACATGCATGACAGGAACTGGTCCCAGTTCATCAGAACTCATGGAAAAACTGTCATACGCCTGCACAATTGGTGGAGAGGGTGTAACGGATTTTATGTCCGGATTTATAAGAAGACAAAGTTAAAACAAACAATCAGACAATTAGCATCATTTCTTATTTAACATAATGACTCAACCTTCAGCAATAAAATTGCCCCAAGCTTGGCTAGCCCTTTTTTGTTCCTGTGCCGGATCTGTCGCAGGGTTTCTCTCAGGCAGCGTGTTTAGGAACACATGTCCGCCTCGAACGCGTGTCAGGCAGAACGACAGGCTGGGGGGTGAGGGACTTTACGCTAATATCTCTTGGCATTGGGACTTTTTCCACAAAACAGTGGCCTATGGCGCAGACTGTATGATGCTGACTGTTACGAAATTTCCCTACATTTTCGGTTCATCTCATCTAATTTTCTGAACCGCTTTATCCTCATGAGGGTCACAGAGGGTGCTGGAGCCTATACCAGCTGACTTCAAGCCAGAGGCGGGGGACACCTTGAATTGATGGCCAGCCAATCGCAGGGCACAAGGAGACAAACAACCATTCATGCTCAAATTCATAATTTAGAGTGTCAATATCAGCCTACCATGGATGTCTTTGGAATGCGGGAGGAAACCGGAGTACCTGGAGAAAACCCACGCAGGCCCGGGGAGAACATGCAAACTCCACACAGGTGGATTGACCTGGTTTTGAACCCAGGTCTCCTACTGTGAGGCCGACACGATAACCACTCAGCCGCCAGGCCACCCGTTTTTGGTCTATAAAATGCTATTCTTCCTGTTTCTGTTCAATGATGCATTTTTTTAAAATGAATTAAAGGAAACTGTTTATAATAGATGTATATCTGTGTGTTTATATATAAATTAATATATAGTAATTATTGTGTTTATTCTGCAAATTAATACATTTAAAGTTATTTAAATGTATTTCTCCCCTCTTAATGGGAAGCCAGAATGTTTTTCTATGTCCAATTATGGATTAATAGGTTTTGATTTGATCAGGTTAAGAAAGTGACCCATGAAATCATCACTGATCAAATTTTTCATTTCTGGATCAAAAAGCTGCTGTAACAGCTCACAGTTTTTTCTTAAGTGTGACATTTAAATGAAGAAACCTTTTAATGATACACGACAAGATGGATGTTTTTTTTCCCCGTCCCCAGGACTCATAAGACCTAAGACCTTTTACAATGTTTTATTTCTATTAATTCATGAAAAGAATTATCTCCTCCATCATCAGTTACATAAGTGTCTTTTTTTCCAAATATCTTCATGTGAATTAGCCCCAAATCATCAAGGGTACTTTCCCAGATAATGCTCAAAAGGATTTAATCAACGATCAAGAATAATGAATAAAGAATCGGAGGAATAAGTTGACCTCCAAACTTGAGCTCTTTGAATTATTAGTTGTCAAACTTGGTGTATCTGGCAGCAGACATTGCTTTAATTTAAAGAATTTAGTTTTTTGGCCTGGCAAACGAGTGCTTTGGGCTGACAGTCCTGGGTTTGAGGGTTAAATACCAAGTCAGTCCTCACTATGTGGAGATTGTATGTTCTACCAGGGATTTTTATGGGTTTTCTCCGGGTACTCCGGTTTTCACCAACATACCAAAAAAACATGCAGAGTAACACTCTAAACTGCCCCTGTCTATAAGTTTAAACATGAATGGCTACCAGGTGACCCCCGCTTGGTTAGCTGGGATAGGTTCCAGCACCCTGTGACTCTTGTGAGGATGAGGGGTTCAGAAAATAAATGAATCAATAGAATCGCTTATCTTTTTAATGTAATTTTTTTGAAATGTTGAATTTATATGATCACAAATCGCCTTTTTTTAAACTAAACAATGATTTTAGAAGAATATTGGATTTGGCTCATACTTAGATCCAAATTGCATGAATTTACTATCAAAATAGTTGTCGATAAATTGAGGCAGCCTTAGTGCAAACACCTTTGGGAAGCATTGACTGCCATTGACAGCAATAGACTTCCAACCCATTTGGATGTCTGAATGAGTTAAGTAAAACGTTTATGGAAAACCACCATGCATATGAAAACAGAAAGAAGTCCCGGAGAACGATCCCACCTCTGCGAAATAGTAGAAAGTACTAGAGATGCCCAACAAAATAGAGGCGCAAACTTGGTAAAACGAGGGGAGGAAAAGGAGGGAGGAAGCAAAGAGGAGAGGGTGGGCCTTGCCTGGGGTAGCAGTCTGCTGGGTGGGATGCCCCCTCCCTGTTTTTCTTCTAATACACCCGTGAGGAGGAAAACTTTGAACGACAAGAGCTCAAAAAGAAAAGAGGACGGCTTTAAGAGGAATAATCTCTAAACTCTTTGGGAATAAACATTCCGGGTGGCAGCAGGTAAAACAAACAGGTAACAAAGATGGATGACTTGAAATGGAAAATATTATTCATTGCTCATCACTGCTGGCTCGACTCAGTTAAGTTTGTGTGACAATTTTACAATGGAGTTCTTGTTTGAAAGTATAAATGTTAGCACACTCGGGAAAGTTTCTAGAAATTGTTCTTCACTGGAATAAGCTTGTTTGAATGACTTGAAAAAAAACTTTGCGACATGACTTTCTTCAAGTCATTGATTACAAAATATTGCAGGAAATTCTAGATTATAATGATTATCATTTACATATATTTTTTAAAGTTTAGGTACATGTTTTTTCTGTCTTCACTGTGTAGAGTTTGCATGTTCTTTTTAATTTTTCTAATTAATGAATTATGTCTAATTTTTTTTTCTAATGTCTAATTGATGCATTCAATACAAGGTAATTCAATGTGCTTTACATTACATGAAAATAACAAAACACAAATGATACATAAAACTCATATTAAAACATCAAGAGAGATATAACTAATAATAAAATAACATTGAAAATGAATGAAAAGGCAACTTTATTTTATTTGAAATCTCTACTGTATGGGCAGATAAGAATACACTTACATAAACAATCACATTAAAAATATATATTTTCTATTTTTTAATTATTCATTCATTTAAAGGCGATTTAGGACTTTTAGAACTTCACATAACTAGTTCCATAGGTGAGGAGCATGGTAACTGAATTCTACCTCACTCCGCTTGCGTTTTGCTTGTGGAACGCACACCAGATAGTATTTTCTGGATTATAAGTCATAGTTTTTTTTTGTTATAGTTGTGTGCGACCATGTGTGTGACTTTTCTGTGTGAAATAATTAAAACATTATTATATAATTTCACAAGTTCATTTCACACTAAACCACAAGAAACGCTCTGATAATTGACCTGTACGGCACAAGGAGACAAACAACCATTCACGCTCACACTCATACCTAGGGCCATTATAGAGTGTCCAATCAGCCTAACATGCATGTCCTTGGAATGTGAAAAGAAACCAGAGTACCCATAGAAAACCCACACAGTCCCAGGGAGAACATGCAAACTCCACACAGGTGGACCGACCTGGATTTGAACCCAAGTCCCCCACTAACCACTCAACCCCCTGTGAATACATGCAATTTATGTCATTTCCTGCTTTATTATGCATTTTATGGTTGGTGAGATTTATACTCGGCTATACGAAAAGTTTTTTGGTCCAACGCCATTCAATGATTTGTAGACCAGCAGTAGTGTTTTATGGTTTATACCAGGGGTGGTCAAACTATGGGTTTTGGTTCCCAAACTACCAATCTGGTATCATACAAGTGCAATCAGTGGAGTGCAGTCAGGTGCTTCTTGTTTCTGCAGAAAATTCATTGGTTCAATTGTCTTTGCTGGACCGATTGGAACAAAGACCAGGACCAACTTTTGCCCTGGAGGACCGGTTTTACCACCCCTGGTTTATTGAATCAACCCTGTAAATGGCTGCAAACCAATTTAGGGTGTGCCCCACCTACAACCCATAGCTGGGGCGGGCTCCAGCACCTCCGCGAGCCTCAATGAGGATAAGCGGAGTGGAAATTGAATAGATTTTTTACCGGTCTGATACGGTCCAGTTTCTTTATATTTGTAGGGACCCTGCCAATTCTGTATTAGTTGCAACTTCCTAACTGAGTTTTTAATTGAGACTAGTAAAATGCAAGTACAGAAAAAACTATCACAAAAATCATTCACTAAAGTTCATTCACCGCTTTTATTCAAATCGGACATCTATCATCATAATCATCAATGGTAATGTTAAATTATCTTCCTTTGCTTACATCTCTTTGACTTCACGTGGGTTAAACACCTATTGTCGTCAATGGGGGATTCAGGAAACATTCTGTGTTCATTTGTTGTTTTTAAATGTAGCCCATGGAGGAACAAAACAAAAAGTATATAAATGCATGAATTAAGTTTGAAAAAGAATTAAGGAGAATGGGGAGGGGGATTAATATATCATCATTGAAATATTCTAATGGTAAAATAATGGCAATTAGCATGTTATTTAAATGGAAATAAATGTTGAAACACAAAAAGAAACTAAATCAACACTTGAATAAAAACTTACATTATGAAAACTAAATTTGTTGAAATAAAAAACAAATAGCAATATATAAGAAATGGAAACAAATACTTATTTCTTAAAATGGAAATGGGAAAATGGGAAATGTGTTGAAATACCATGAAACGTAAATTTTATAAAGGACTTGTATCATGGCAACCAATGTTAATTCACAAAACAAACATTAAACTGGTGAGACAGCCTGTTGATGTATTTCCCTTCTTTTCATTTTTGTATTACGGAATTTCCCAACACTACAGTCTTGTCAAAATAACAACACCTCATTTTTTATTCCAAATCTTGTCCATCGGTGTCCATCAATCGTCTAAATGAGTTGAGTCTTTGTTTGGGACTAAAATATTCCAAGATAGCCAAATTTAGCACACAAAAAAACAAAAACAAACGACTTTGCATGCTTCATTTAAGAATATACTAAAAATCACAATTTGGGTCACATTCTCCATGCATGTTGTTCTAGCCTAATTTAAAAAAAAAGTGTCAATTTATTTCCAACTTCGAATGCAAGTACACAAAACCAGCGCATTCCATACAAATCGGATTATGATTTCAACTTGACTATTGGCCATTAATGAACATAGAGATCCATTTGGCTGATTTCCCTCATTCACCAAATAAGGCCCAACGTGAGCTCCTCAGAGCTGCCATACGCAGTGAACCAATATCTCATCTGGAGATTGTTTCACTGTGCAGTAATGGCGGCCATTTAAGGAAACGGGCCAGCGCTGCTTTGGCTGATATATGGACGTGATGCCAACAGGTGATTCAGTGCGCTGGACTTAGTAGCTTTAAGTGAAGGAAGGCGCCACCAGCACCTCAAGCTAAACACACTCGTCGCAGACGAGCGTTTTGGCACCGGAGGCTGAAATATGTTCGCCACCCCAGAGGCCGAGTCGCTCGATAAACAGCTGCGGAGGGCGTGCACGCTGCCATTCACTCTCAGCACGCGTAGAAGGCGAATAATAGGCGGCGAAAATGCAGTTAGGACTCATGTTTACTGATATAACAAATCAATTTTCCATAGTGAAATGATACAAAGCCCTGCAATCGGCTGGCCTGGAGTCAGCTGGGGTAGGCTGAGCACCCCCCGCGAGCCTAGTGAGGATAAAGTGATTCAGAAAGTCAATGAATGAATGAATTAAATGATACAAGATGCTATTTAACTGATCCAACTGTAGAAATGTGCAGTACAGTTGTCTCTGAAACATCTCATGGTGAAAAGGGAGGGTTGGCAGTTAATGTGCAAGTGACTTCTAAGCAAACCCACCCCACTACATGCTTTTAACAAAACAAAAGGCTGAATGTTAAGACCAACCGTATGTATGTATGTGTATATTTATATATATGTGTATATGTGTATATATGTGTATATTTTTATATATACACACACACACACACACACACACATATATATATATATATATATATATATATATATATATATATATATATATATATATATATATATATATATATATATATATATATATATATATATATATATATATATATATATATATATATATATATATATATATATATATATATATATATATATATATATATATATATATATATATATATATATATATATATATATATATATATATATATATATATATATATATATATATATATATATATATATATATATATATACATGCTTATTTGTATATTTTTTTTAATTGACTTGCTTACTACCTATATCTATTTATGGGTAAAATGCCTATCCTGTATCTGCATTCTGACCCTCTTGCTACTGTGACAATGAAATTTCCCGAATACGGGATTAATAAAGTTATCCAATCCAATCCAACTGATGGGCAAAATGACATAAAAATCCATTCTAACACCCCTGCTCAAGTCAAATGTTCAAATCTTCCAGATTTCCATCTAAGGTGGTTGCTTTTACCATCCAGTTGAACATAATGTCAAATAACTGTTAAAATAAATCACCCTCTTACTTGTCGTGCGCCAATCTAAATATTCACTTATGTTACTTTAAACACTGCACGAGAGGAGCAGAATGTACACAACATTGAAGTCGCCCATGATAGCAGTCACATCCCAACCCAGATGGGTTGGCACGTCAAGCGCCAGCCAGTGGAAAATCACACATTGTCTTGTCTCCTCCTTAGTTTGTGCCACTTGAACGTGGCATTTGCGCCACCTCCGGAGTGTATCAGTCGTCCATTAGGTCTCCATTAGGCTGCCAAGGCACTTAGTAAATAGACGTGACAGCTTTGACGATAAGCAGCCTCGTCCTTGGTGGGGCAATGAATCTGTGCTTATTATTAGAGCGCTCGCGGGCATATTTTAAACCGTGGATTGTTTTTCTTTGTGTTTCTCTTGAAATTTGAGAACACTTCGAAAAACTAAAAGTGGCATTATTGGAAAATTCCATGGGGGTTTGATGTCCTCCATTATATTTTCAGTCAGTTCGGTGTCGAATGAACAACTTAATCTCATACCTGTCAATTTATACATTTTCACGTATTTTATACATTTTCTGATCATTTCAAATTGTGTATGCCCATTAATAAATTTTTGTGGAGATTTTTTGTAAAACAGATATTTTTAAACCCATTTCGGCTCTAATCAGGCTTGTCTCGGTCACTGGAAGCAGACAAAAACGTCACCGTCAACTATTAATATTGTCATGCTTTAGGCATAATATGCACACATGCTATTCTCTTTCACAAGTCAACCTTTTCACTGTATAAATATAGTGCGTCGGCAAGCAATGTACCTAGACGGTCAAGTTGTCAGTGTCATACAACAACATCTACAGAATCTGGAATTTAGTCCATACAAAAGGCGCATTGACTGATTGGGCAATCAGTCCACTTTGGGGAAAATGTTAGACTTTTAAGTGCGCCCTATGTCAGTAAATATGTATTGGTATGGTTTATTGTCATTTAATAAGGAGAATTGCAATCATTAATAAGGGGAGCAATTGGCCGAGGTTGACAGGTACGTAATCCACTCACATTTAATTGGATGTCTGGTAGCGTCAATAGAAACATTAATAGCTGGGCCTGCCAGTTAAAAGGAATTAGGTGTCTATCATTCTCACCAGCAAGCTATGTCTTAATTGTCAGTCTTTTAGGTTTTTTTGTCACTTTCTGCTCATTTTGAGTCACCTTCTGTCAAGGGTTATTTTATGTCAAAAATAATCGCCACCAATGAAGGTCCAAGTTTGAAATGGTAATAAAAAGGACCATTCGAAATGCATGGGAATGTTTTAGTCAGATGTCAGGCTTACCATTTTAAATGAATAAAAACCTATTTTTTTAAATAGCAGGCAATACATTTACTGTGGATTTCTTCCTTATTTTAGGATGTGTAGTAGTCACTTCTGGTTGATTTTAGGGCATCATTTCTTCTTCATTAGTCTCATCAGGCTACTTTGGGAAAATCTGTATGTCACTACCTCTGAATATGACTAGCGTTTTTTTTGGTCAAAAATAACTACCCATCGAGATATTTGCAGGTCTGATTTAAAAAATCAATAAATAAATGTTCTTTCTGTTATTCGGACTAAATTGATGGGTTCATTCATCCGGCCCTCCAAGTTGAAATGGATTAAAGGCATCAATGTCCACAATAAGTTAACAAGGAAGTCACCCTGAAAATCACTGCTTTATTAATAGGAAGTTATCACTCTGTATGATTCCTGAATATGGTATTCAAGAATATTTTCACATATATTGCATTTCTGAAACCCTTTTGGATGTCTTAAAACTTTGGAAATCAATGACTTTGTCAACCTTTCCATTTTTTTTCCCTGGAAAGCCTTATTGTGTGCTGTTAAAATGGGAAGCCTGCAACTTATTTCCATATTTAATGGCAATAGTGTGGAGTGAGGGAGGGAGAGAGCTTGACCACACGGTCACGGTCATGTAGACCCCCTGTTTCTCACTCACATAAGCAATGTCAGTGCACTCAGCCAGCTCCATCCAAGCCTTCTAGGGCCCAACACTAGGATTAAAATGGGAAATCGAGGCTCGCCCAAAGAAGGATCGGTAAGATGCGCTGTTTTATGTCGTGTTATCGATATGCCATGGTATACAATATATATATATATATATATATATATATATATATATATATATATATATATATATATATATATATATATATATATATATATATATATATATATATATATATATATATATATATATATATATATATATATATATATATATATATATATATATATATATATATATATATATATATATATATATATATATATATATATATATATATATATATATATATATATATATATATATATATATATATATATATATATATATATATATATATATATATATTGGTTATACGAAAACTCTGAAAGCTATTGCGTCGCTCACATTCTTTTTCAAATTGACATTAAACTGATCTGCCACAAACGTTTAATGTAACCATATTTATCAAGGTCCCATATTACCAAAAAGTAGCTAATTATCTACAAATGCTTGTTAGTAGCAGTTTTAATCTTTCTTTCTGCTGTATTCATTTCTATATTTGTTTGTTTCTTGTTTATTTGTTGTAGTGGTTCACTCGCCTGACTTCGGTGCGGGCAAGCGTGGCGGTATGATTGTGAGTGTGAATGGTTGTTTGTCCCTTCTGTTTAACCCACAGCTGACTGGCGACCAGTCTAAGGCGTAGATTGTCTATTGCCCAAAGTCAGCTGGGATAGGCTCCAGCAACCCCTGCAAACCAGGATGGGTGGTATGGAAGATGAATAAATGGCTCGTCTAATTATAAATTGATTGATATTGATATTTGAATGAGTCGTGTTAACTGTGTTCTGTATTAATTACATCTTGCTATTTGAAATACTTTTGCGGGCATTATTCAGTAGAGTTGGTAGGAGGAGCCAATTATTATTGGTCTACAACTATTGAGGATATTGACATTGATTAGTGGCTGGGTTGTCCAAAAACTTTTTTTTGTCCTCTCATAAAAATCTAAGGATGCAAGAAACAGCATCAAATTCTTGAACTTTTATTTGTGATAGAGATGTTAAGTGGGTAAAAAAAATAAAATTTAAAAAGAGTGGGTTTTTACAATGTATTTTTAAATATTGATTCTTGGACGTCTATCATTATAAACAGTAGAAAAACATGATCATGCAGCAACGACAGCTTTGGCAGTTGAAATAGTTTTGATGTCCATAACTGTCAATTGTTGTGAATTAGTTAACATCTATATAGTGTATTTTTACACAATTTTGTTAAAACAAAAAAAATATGTCCAGCAAAAAAATAAATCACCTATAAGAGTTTACTAGATGAGATGATTATCATTTAAGTGACTACTTATTTGAACAAAATACTATTTAAATTCATTTCTACATGTTGCAAATTTTGACCCCTGAGCTAATTTAGAGGCATTATTAAAGTTCATCCATTTGTTCATTGTCCGAACCGTTTATTCCCACAAGAGTCGCGGGGGGTGCTGAAGCCTATCCCGGCTAACTATGGGCACCAGACGGGGGACACCCTAAATTGGTGCCCAGCCAATCAATGGCAGGGCACAAGGAGACAGGCTATCATTCATGCTTACACTTGTACCTAGGGGCAATTTAGGGTGCTCAAACCATTGCACACTGTTTGCATTGAAAAAAATGTCAGGGCACACCACCAGCTGAAAATCTTCAAATTTTAAACTGTTGACTATATTGACAGTATGAAGTCATTCTCATCAATGTTTTATCAAAAGGAATTAAATAAAGTATTTCTAAATAAATTTTTCACACAAACCATATGTTGCCAAAAGTTGATGCCCTTAAAACTTCTAATTCACATATCTTAAAAACAACAACATGAACTAAATCTTGTAGTTTTATGACTTTCTTTCCCTCCCAATACAACACAAAAAGCAGTTTTGTGCTCAATCAGAATTAACATCGTTACCAAAGTTGAAGCCCGTAAATCCAAACAACTTCTTGTTTACGATACATAAAAATATGGAACCAAATTATCTAATGTCATATTACAGTTGAAGTTTTGATAGTACAATATATGACATAATGTTCACCATATTTTGATTTTAATCTCGTAAGATTAAGATTTTTCCCTCATAAAATTACAATGAATGACTACTTGGCAGATGGGGACCTGGGTTCAAATCCAGTTTAATCCAACTGAGTGGAGTTTGCATGTTCTCCCGGGCTTGTGTGGGTTTTCTCTGGGTATTTTGGTTTCCTCCCATATTCCAAAAAGCATGGTATGCCAATTGGACACTCTAGATTACCCCTAAATATGAGTGTGAGCGTGAATTGTTGTTTGTCTCGTTGTGCCCTGCAATTGGCTGGCCATCTATTCAGGGTGTCCCCACCCTTTGGCCTAATGTCAGCTGGGATAAGCTCCAGCACCCCCTGCTACTCTAATGAGGATAAAGTGGTTCAGAAAATGAAATGTGATGACATGAGACTTCTTGGTAGATCATTTCCTGCAGCACAACAGTGCATAGCAAACACTGGCACAAGGATTTCCAAAATGTAGCAAATTGTCAAAATCTAGGCTAATTTTGGAAATGACCAAAGACATGTTCTTCATATTTTGATGCTTTCCCCAAGTTTTCCAAGTAGGAGAGAGTATCTTATCTGAAAGATGTGTCAGAGGTTGAATGGGTCACTCATTAAGCAGCCTTATAGGGTCATTGCCAGTTTAGCCGCACCATTTTGGCTCTGGATTTGACTCTATCCAAGGCTGGAGTGGAAAAAGTGCTTTAGAGAGATCCATGTAAGAGGATTTTGGAGATGAAGCCGTGTTAACGACGCGCACTGTTGCCGCTGCGGGCAACAACCGCAGCGAAAAACCACGTGCCATCCAGAGGACAAAGGCTTCTTCATTCGACCTGCCTGCCGGCTGCCTTTTCCCCACTCGTGTCGCTCACTCATACACAGATGTGACGCAGATAGAAGACATACGTTGCAACAAATATTTGCGTGTTTTGAGGGCCATTCCTTGGCCTAATGGGAAGTCTGGCATTTTCATTGGATGCCATTGTCATCTATCCATTTGAACTGGGAGTTGACAGTGAATAAACTGTAAATTGCCCAACTCTTCAAGTCCAAATAGATCAGATGCCTGCTAAGGGAGAACTAATTTCAATTTACTACAGAAAGATGATTGGACACCAAATGACGTGT
The DNA here is from genome assembly GCF_051989575.1 of Stigmatopora nigra. Taxonomy (NCBI): domain Eukaryota; kingdom Metazoa; phylum Chordata; class Actinopteri; order Syngnathiformes; family Syngnathidae; genus Stigmatopora; species Stigmatopora nigra. Next base: position 4,364,655 of record NC_135518.1, on the reverse strand, counting down.
GTCCATCATTATCAATGGCACTGAAATAATTATTACACTTGGATGCTGTCATTAATTATATTACTTTTTATTTGTTCCTTCTTTTTTGTATAAATTTGAATTTATTTGAAGATTGAGGTGGGAAGAATGAAAATATAAAAATTACGGGAATCTTTAGGCATATTTTTAATGTGCGGAAATTTAATCTGTTACAGTATTATCAACTTACATTTTCTAGATAAGATATAAGTCAACCTCACCCAACTCCTCCCCTTCTTAATGATTGCAATTATCCTTATTGAGCGATAATAAACCGTACAAATGCAACGCGACATATATTTACTCAAAAAAGGCACACTTAAGTCTAAAATTTACCCCAAAGTGAATGGGGTGCCCAAATAATCTTTTGTATACACTAAATTTAAGATTCTGTAGATGTCGCTGTATGACGCTGACAACTAGACTGTCTGGCTACATTGCTTGCTGACATGCTATATTTAGATACTAAAATGGCAGAAGTGACTCACGCACATGAGCATATCATGCTCAATACATTTTTTTTCCCATACAAAAGTTGTTATGCGCTGTAAACATCAAATAAGGGAAAAACATATATAAGTTGACAGGTAGGCAGATAACTAAGAGGTCTTAACTTTCTTGTTAGTTAAAAATATATGCACGATGTTGCATTTATTGGCTGCCAATCCTGAATTAAACTGAAGTCCACTTTACTTAAAATGCAGAGTTCATAAACTGAATGTCAGTTCATTTAAAATGTTGGGTTGAAGTCAACTCCTTTTTTGCGGTTTGGTGAATTGATGGTCAGCCAATCGCAGGGCACGAGGAGACAAACAACCATTCACGCTCACACTCAAACATGGGGGCAATTTAGAGTGTCCAATCAGGCTACAATGCATGTCTTTTGGAATGTGTGAGAAACCAGAGTACCTGGAGAAAACCCACACAGGCCTGGGGAGAACATGCAAACACCACACAGATGGACATGACCTGGATTTGAACCCAGGACTCCAAACCTTTGAGGCCAACGCACCTAATATTATGTTCCAAAGGCATATTTACAACTAAATTGTTCAGCCCATAGTAAAATAACATTCAGATTAGTTGACATATCGCAAAAATAATGGTTGGAGTTAGGCCTGGTCCTAAGGCGGGCATTTTGAAGGCCTAAACATGATTCCTTAAACGCTCTCCTCGCTTCTCATCTCGCCCGTCAGGCGGCGGTTGGTCGTCAGTGAGCCGCGATGGGCGACTGGAGCCTGCTGGGGAACGTCCTGGAGGAGGTCCAGGAGCACTCCACGTCGGTGGGCAAGGTGTGGCTGACGGTTCTCTTCATCTTCCGCATCTTGGTCCTTGGCACGGCAGCAGAGTCGTCATGGGGCGACGAACAAAGCGACTTCCTGTGCGACACGCAGCAGCCCGGTTGCACCAATGTCTGCTACGACCGTGCCTTCCCCATCGCTCACATCCGCTTTTGGGTGCTGCAAATCGTCTTTGTCTCCACGCCATCCCTCATCTACATGGGCCACGCCGTGCACGCCGTCCGTGCCGAGGAGAAGCGACGGCGACGCTTGGAGGAGGAACACCCGGACGGATCGGAGGAGGTCGAAAAAGAGCGCCTGCGAGAGAACGAGGCCCATCGTCCGCGCCTGCGAGGTCCACTGTTGCACACGTACGTCCTCAGCATTCTCATCCGCACCACCATGGAGGTCATCTTCGTCGCCGTGCAGTATATGATCTACGGAGTGTTCCTCAAGGCGCTTTACCTGTGTACGGCCTCGCCCTGTCCCAATCCGGTCAACTGCTACATGTCGCGGCCCACCGAGAAGAATATTTTCATTGTTTTTATGTTAGCGGTAGCTGCCGTGTCATTAGCATTGTCTGTGTTGGAGCTCTACTACTTGGGTTGGAAGAGCATGAGGGCATGTGTACAACAGAGGGTCTCCGTTAAAGCACCGCCGAACTCGAATGAGCCCTCAATCGATCCCCCATTGGCTCCGCCTCCCGACTTCAGTCGCTGTGTGCCCTCCGTTCCATTCAGCGACCGCATGGCGCTGCAACAGAACTCGGCCAACATGGCGGCCGAGCGCCAACGCAGCGACCTGGAGAACGATGAGGATTTTTTGCACAGGTATAACCAGGACAAGCGGCGCCTCAGCAAGTACAGCGGAAGCAGTGGGCGGAGCCGACCAGATGATCTGGCCATTTAACAGGACCGCCTTTGAACACAACACGAATCCTATAGGATGCCTGAATATTGTTTATTAGGAACACATTTGGTACCATAAATGTGTTTTTAATTTCATTGACCATGTTAGACGCCCAATCTATTTGGACCACAAGGTAATTGATGGCGGTAGAATTCCACTCCATTTGAACTTTGAAGGGTGGGAGTGATGCTTAAGTTTAGACGTCTATTCCAGTCAATTGCACTAAATGATTGAATAAAGACAACCTTTGCAGAAAACACAATGAAAATGCCCCAAGAAACAAATCTTTAACCATTTCAAACACTTTCGGGTGTCTTAAAAAGATGTCCTGAATTATAATCAACAAGGGTCAGGGGTCTCCCCCCAGAAAACTTGGTTGTTGGGAAAACACAATTGCTACCATGGTTTTTAGAAAAAAAAACATGGTTTTTTAAATGAGAGAAAATTATGACAGTAATGTCAAACAAATGTTTCACCAATGAATTGAAATGTGGTTAAGAAAATATTTTTTGTGCGATTGATTTAGTCTAGTGGGCCGCCAGGCTTACAAAAATGGGGAGGAGTTTCTAATGATTTATATACCCTTGCAGGCATTGTTGTCGTTTCATTTTGCACTAAACGAATTGACAATCGCTCAATATGATCAAAATGATTTTAGAGCACCTCATTGTTGTGGTCGATGTCAAGGGGATATATTTTCCCACTTAAAAATGTGGTTTTGTGCATTCGCAATGAAGACACTGGAAAAGTAGAGTCCTTATTTTAAAAAAAAGAGTTTAATAGAACTATTTCATGAAGAGTTGACCATTAATCAGATATGGTTTCAGTGCATTCAGTTTATTATATACATGTATGCAAATTTAAAAGACATTCAGTTTGAATTTTCAGGGAATTGTTGTTGTGTTTTCAATAACTGTGAAGTTAGCAAAAAGGTGAAGTGCCTTAAAATGAGATGTATACAATTGAAATGAAAGAAAGCGATGAAAATTCTCATGGGAGTGCCTGTCGTATTTTAATATATGGCCACTAGGTGGTAACATTGCACTTGTACGTTTCTCCCTCTTTTTTTGTTTGTATGGAAATGGTTGCCACTATGCAAATATTTGTTGTAGCTAATTAGATTATTTCTTCTAGTACTTTTTTTTTCAACCAAAACCAGTTTTGGACTATTAAGTTAATTATCTCGTTGGAAGAAAAGCTTCAATAAAACTTAAGATTTCGTAAGCAACAAAAGCAACAATTGATTCATCCTATAATGTATATGCACATGCGTTTCTATTTTTATGTACCATATTTGCTCTATTTTCCCCAATAAATGATGTCTGTTAAAAAAGTGTGTAATATTTTTAACAACCAATGGAGGGCAGAAAAAACTTATGACCAAGCGCAGTTCTGTCTCAAAATACTATAGAAGAAGTCATAGCTTCACTAAAACATGTTTACAAAAAACTGCAGTATAAAAGAAATAGTGATAAAAATATAAATATTATAAATCAATATTTCATAATTATGCAAATAAGATGACAGTTCGTGAGGATAATAAGTAAATTGCCATACAGTAAACTGCTTTTTCACAAAACATCCGTACTCGTCAAATACGAACGTGACTACGGCACACACCTGATGGGAAATGTAGTCCCGCCTCCTTCGAGTGCCGCACGCCGATAAGCCTCGCGTTCCATTTGCTTCTATGTCCTGACTTCAACCGGCAGCTCGAGTCTTTTGGACCAAGACCGAAATCCGAGTAATATTTTGGCCTGTTACTTCTCGTGTAAGTTGTTCCTTTGATGAAACAAACGTCTCTCTTTTTTGGTGTTATCATTGCTCGCTAGCTGTCGTATCATTATCATTTTATGCCGCAAAAGAATAGAACCTGACATCACATGTCTGGTTAGTTGTTGGCCTACTCCAAACTATTTTTTATAGTAACAAAACAACGACCCTTCAGCTTCTACACTTGACATTATCACAATATATAATTAAAAGCTATTTCCTCTTTACTCGAGGTTTTACACAGGTTCCTCTGTTACGACAGAAATCGTTAACTACGCTTGCGACGTAACCCGATTTTTTTGCGTAAGTTCCTAACGACAGCTAAATAAATTAAAAAAATTAAAGTATTTTTTTTGTTTCGGAGAAAAACCCGAACAGTCTGTTACTATTACTATAAATATTTGAAACGAGAAAATAGATTTCGTCTGGTAAACTGTTGATTTGACTTGATTTGAACTCATTGGTTGCCATTGACGGCTCTAGACGTCCAAGTCATATGACGCGGGAGGCCAACAAATTAAAATTCACAAACACAAAAATAAAAGAAAATGATTAAAAAAATATTATTGAATTGAAATGAATAATAAACATGCAAAAGCATGATCTATGTGTGCATAAGTGCAAGGAGAAAGCTAACAACAAAGCAAACAAACAAACACAAATCTGAACTTTAAATTGAACTTTTAATCTTTTTTATTACCATTTTTCCCCCACATTGGGGAGATTGTCAAGCAGAACCAGAGGCTACTAAGACAATTTCAAAATAAAAGCAATAAATTGATGCTACTCTCTTGTGCAGAACGGCCATGAGGAAAATTTGGACCAAAGTGGGTGTCGTTGGCACCGTGTCTATCGCTTTGGGTTCGGTGTGGTGGTGGAGGCAAAGGAACGTGTCGCAGTATGAGCTCAAACTTGTCCAGGTTCTGTTCCGGCATGGTGCTCGCACGCCGCTGAGCTCCATCCCTGATGTGTTGGAGGTAAAATGTCATAATCGCCATGGCTGCACATTTTTATTTTAATGCATTTTTTCCCGTGGAAGGCGCAATGGGTGCCAAGCCTCTTGGAGCCTCCCCCTCACACACACATTAACTATGTCGTGACAAATTTGGACGGGGGGCGCAGACCTTCATCTCCATTAGAAGATGGCTACAGGAAGAAGAAACTGAGCGTGAGTAGCTGTTATAGACGCGTTTGAGAAACATGTAGGTTCATTCTTGAAATGTGTTCAGTTTTTAATCCCCCCCATTCCCCCCCCCACTTGCAAAATATGTCACATTTTATTGATTTAATTTTTTTTCTTCTCAATTAGCACTTATTCTGATTATTATTTTAAAAGTAATTTCAAAATTGATACCAATTTGTCCTTAAGTAATTTTTATATATAATAATTTGTACTTTGTTAGTCAAGTATCTATTTATTTCAATTTTTCTTTGCATATTTCAAATATTATTCTCACATTTTGAGACCTCTCTCCTTATATTTATATATTTGTGTATGTATATGTATATTGCAACATACATTCAGATTTTTAAAATTTATTTTCACATGTACTTCACTTTTTTATTTATATATTTCACTATTAATTTAGATGATGTATTTATTTCATGTTTTATTTATTTGTATTGAGTTATTTCTTACACTGATTCATTTCAATTAGATTTTTTTTTTCTTGATTTCATTTTAGCTGCTGGTCTTGCACACAAGTAGTAGTGTTTCTTATCTTGGTGTTTGTCACCCACCATATTATCAGGGCGGCGTGTTTGCCGGTCAGCTGACCACTTTGGGCATGCAGCAGCTGTATGAGCTCGGACAGCGTTTGAGGAGAAAATACGTCGAGGAACTTCCATTCCTTAGTGATACCTTCTGTTCTGACGAGGTCTAGTAAGTGGAATTGGATAGAGATGCCAATTATTTAATGCAAGCAGTAAAATCATTTTTTTGTTTTTTTGTTTTCTGGAAGTGTGCGCTCGACCAACATTGTAAGAACCATCGAGTCTGCTAGGTGTTTGGTGGCGGGTCTTTTCCAGCAAAAACAGAAAGGTAACCTTACTATTTATTCTTTATTTTTTCACACAATTTTTTTCCTCCATTTTATTTCTATTCCTCATACAGAAACCGTTCCTATATTAACCACCGACGTGGAGTCGGAAATCCTTTACCCCAATTACCACGGATGCCGGCTTCTCAGAATGCTAAGCAGGTTTGTTAGCCTGACAAGGCAGCCTGTTTTTCTGTGGTTTGGGCTGGTTTTCAAAATGGATGCTAGCCGTAGGCCGAACAAACACAGACTAAGGGGCCGTTTACACCATAAAAAATATTCCACACATGGCCCCCGATGATCGAAAAATCACAAAGTAGGATCACCCCTATTATAACTGTTTTTATGTATTTTTCTCCCCTCCTTTGCGGAGTCCTCGTAGCAAGAGTGGCTTCCACTTATCAGTTACATTGTGGATTTTCAGTTTTCTAAACTAAATAAAAAAATAGCAGAAAATATTTGTATTGAAGACGCGGTAATCGAGGGATTACTGTAGTTGGATGCTGGAAAAGGGCATTTGGACCCTCATTGTCAAGTGTACTGGGAAAAGGACGAGAAAGTGCCCATTTCTGGCGCACCACACACTCCCATGGCGGGTCCGTCCGGATCGGAAATACAACCGAAACCACAAAAAACTATTACTAACTTCCATGTATCTCGTACATGGCCAAAGCTAAACATGGGAATTTGGTCTGTCAACTCTTTTTGCTGTTAGCCCACGATTCAAAGAAGTGAGCCTCCTGCCCGATTTGGCGGCCGACCTCAAAAGCATCAGAAGCGATCTGGGAATTAAAGACAAATCGGAGGTCGACTTCATACTCATCAGAGACGACATGGTTGCCAGACAGGTCAGTCTTTGCGCTTTTGCAAAGTCTTTCAATTTGAAAGCTGTCTTGACTGTAAGAGTATTAAGATAGGAAGTGCATTTGGATTGTCAGGCTCACGGTCTGCCATGCCCGCCCGCTCTTTCCACGTGGACCAAGCGAGTGGAGCAGCGAGCCGTGGAGGTGATGTTTCACTGCTACCAACCCAGCAATCGGTGGGGCGTTGTAACACTTTGACTGCTATCGATTCTAAAGGGCAGAGTGACGCAAGAGTTTTTTGTGTGTGCTTGTTTGACAGGGAAAACTTACAGTTGTGCGTGGGACCTCTGCTGCATACTTTCTTACTGAACATGGATGAGAAACTACAAGGCACCTCATCAGATCCCAACAGGTTAAGTCATCGCTTACTCGGCATCCTATCCATCTGAAGTGGGAGGGTGGCAGTCAACCCTCCCGCTTTAAATGGATTGGACATTCAGATAAGACACTCGTTTCAGTTTTATTTCACAGCAGAAGGTGAATGGACATCCATCATTGTCAGCTATTTTATTCTACTTTCCTATTTTTATAAATTAATGTCTTCGTGTTATTTATTTTTTTAGCTCGTATTTTGATTGATTTATTTCGATACGTACTTATTTGTTTAATTTTAAACCATTATAATTGAATTGAATGCTTTTATTGTCATAATACAAGTATAATGAGATTTGAAGCTTCTAAAAAAATATTTTGTGTTTTGACATTACCACCGTCATTTTATGGGTATAAATTTCATCTGTACATTCCAATTAATTGATTATCTCTGAATTTATTTTTTCAACATTGATATTCCATTTTTTAGATTTCAATATTTTACATTTGATTCAATTCAATTGTTTTAATATCATTAACACACTGACAAATATCTTAAAACAATATTTACTAGTGCTTTTTCGTCCCTTTAGTCCCTTTGTCCCTTTTTTTAAATCATTAGTTTCCATTAACGGCAAAAGAAATGCACTCCACTCGGTGCCACCCTCCCACTTCAAATAGTTTGGACGTCTATGACGGAACTTGTTTTAATTAACAGAGATTAATTATAACATTTATTGATTAATGATATTAATAATAATTAATGACGACTTGACAGCATTTATGATCGTCAATGGCTCTAAAATAATGTTGAGATTTCATTATTGGTCGCAACGGAAATTGTATCACAATTATTTTTTTGTGGACTTTGTCTTTGTCAAACAGGAAGTTATTCTTGTACTCGGCCCACGACACCACACTAATCCCGTGCCTGATGGCGTTGGGTATCTACGACATGAAATGGCCACCGTACGCCGCCGACATCACTCTGGAGCTCCACCAGCACCGACGCACTAAGGAGCCTTTTGTCAAAGTCTCCTACATGGGAAAGGTAAGGACATTTCATTAAATAGCTTACCATTTTAGTATTTGCGTTACCGAGCATTTCCATATTTTAGCTATTTAAAATATATTCACTTTTTTTAAAATGTATTTCCATTTTTATTTAGCCAACCCCCCCCCCCCCCCCCCCATTGCATTTTGCCATACTTTAATAACAAAAATAGAAATACATTTACTTACATACTGGAAAATGTGAAATAGGTATTGATTTGTGCTTAGGCCTGGTACTCATAGTTAGTGGGATTGGCTCTAGCACCCCCCCCCCCCACGCAACCCTTCTGAGGATAATGAACGAACGCATTGATTTAATTTTTGCATTCCAGCAGTCGTTAGTGATAACCCAATACAGTAATCCCTCGAATATCGCAGTTAATGTAGACCAGACATGGCCGTGATGATTGAAAAATCACAAAGTAAGTTCAACCCTATTATAACAAGCTTTTTACCTTCAGTCCCAGTAGCAAGAAAAATCACAAGGAAGTGAATTCATTATAGTTGAGAGAAGACTGTAAATGTATTCGTTTTCTCCAGGAGCAACGAATTCCGGGCTGCAGTGGACTTTACTGCCCCCTGGAGGAGTTCCAGAAGGCTCTTTCGGCATGCTCGCTTGACAATGATCTTTATCAGTCGCTTTGCAACAGCACAGGTGACAAGTTGAAACGCTAAAGACAATACGTATATATATTATTGCTAGGTTGATATGGTTTTGCTGACAAACCAAAAATGGCACTTCATTCCTCTGGGAAAGATTATTTTATGCACAAAATAAGTAAATAGTCCATTGTAAGGAATAAAATCCGTGCCACCAGAAATTGAATTTTTGTGAGGCTCAAACATAAACAAAATCAAATATAGGTATAAAAAGTGTAATGGGCCACCTGATGGTGAAGGTAGGGGTTCACTTACCCGAATTTGGTGCTGGTGGCAGTATGATTAAATGTGAATGGTCATCAGTGGCTCTGTGTCCTATGGCTGACTGGCGACCAGTCCAGGGTGTAGTCTGTCAGTAGGGATGGATTGATAGATGATTGCCAGGAAATCTGATTAAAATTAAATGGGACTCGATTGCTTTACGCAACCACCTAACATTACGGAAAGAGACGTTTTACTCTCACAGATTTAAGATCGATATAAGTTGTAGCCAATCCTGAACTAGTGTTAAAAATTCAAGTTCTGGTGGCAGGTCTTTCATACCATTGCTGTGTCTTCATATTTAATAAACAATAAAATTATTATTATAATAGAATATAATTGGTATTTTTTTTTCATTATTGGTGAAAGCTAGCCACTACATTAGGACGTACCAGTTCAAATAAATTGGGCCCTAAATGTTGCCGATGGAAAAAAAACTGCAAAGTTTTACTTTTCTTTAAAGCAGACCAGAAGTACCAACAAACTTTTTTTAAAAAAAATCTATCTTTTCGAGCTAAAAATGTTCTGATCCCATTATTTTCACTTCTATGATTAAAAAAAACTGTTCTGTCTGGTAGCTATTATCATGAAAAACTGTATTTTTAATACCCAAAATTACATGCCATCTAAAGTTGTCACCAATTGATTTAAGGCGGTGAGAAGCAAAAAAAAAAGTAAATTGCATTGGTGCGTTTTTAATACTCACCAAAACCGATCCTAGGTATTGGTCCAACACTATTCCAAAGTCATAAATACAGACACCTACCACCTGCATCTTTTACACCCTGTATACAAAAAGGCAATTTTGTCACTTTTTGACCCCAAAACAATACTTTCAGAGTGTAAAAATGAAGCAAAAGAAATCTTTGGCAAGTCACATAACTGACCACATGAATATACCAAAACAATATCTTTTATTTGTAGTCCATCACCACAGCCCTGGTAGACTATTTGCACCAAAGCCAACGGAGAAACACATGACAAGCTTATACAACAGAGAAAAAGAGAGAGGAAGTCAACTGGATGGTAAAAAGCAGCGTGCGCAAAACATCGCTTTTCATACGGTTACACCAGATCTAGCTAACTCTAGTTCTATGTTACCTGGCATACCACCGTTCGTAGTCGACTCCACCGTCGAAGGAAATGTGGCGGGGGGATTATTGCTGTGGGAATGATTCACCCAGAGTCAACAAGAGAGCCGCAAAACAACTAAACTTGAAAAACAGGAACAAGAAACACACGTAGCACATCTGGGTATTAGCGATCTGACTAAGGAAGTCGTGGAAATTTTGGAGCTTGCGCGCTTTGTGTGATTAAAAATGAAAAATAAAAAGCCGCTTTCGGAAGCGGTTCCACGTTTGTGCTTTTTCTTTTTTTGTCATTTTTTTTCGCCTTAATAATACTATAATCTTAATGAGGTCATAGTTTGGTTTGTTATACACTGGAGTTACAAAGGAAATTAAAATAGACTAATATTCAAATAGCCCACCAATGGTAAACAGTACAGTATTTTTTGTTTTGAAGTCGTTGACGGCCATTTTGACGGGAGGAGACGTCCAAACCGTTGGGTTTTTGTCCGATGGATTGGACGTCTATACGCGTCAGTGGAAGCCAAAGAGTTAAGAGTCGAGGTCACTGAAAGAATGCCTACGCGCACACGCAGACTTGCGCACACATACACGCACTCACATGTATATACTGTACAGAAACAGTCAAAAAACAATGGAGACAAAAATGGAGTTCCACCCAAGTCCTCACAAAGCACATTTTTCTCTATCCCATCTGTTCAATCCTGTTCCATACCGCATTATTTTGTTGTTGTTGTTGTTGTTGTTCATGATCCGGAGAAGGGGGAAAATAAAGGATTGACATATAGTTAAACATCTCCAAGATTGTTGTCCATCTCCACCTATACCCCCCAAAAAACACAAAAAGAGTTTGTTCGTTTTTTTTTTTGTTTTTTTCTTGCGAAACCAATGCACAACAATTCCATACATTCTAAAGTTCGTAAGTCAAAATTGTTCTTGTGGCAAAAAGTACTCCAAAGTCCATTGGATAAAAGGTTCCGTTGATTCCAGGGTACATCCATGACTCGTGTTTGGATAATACTTCCTCACTTAGCCTTTCCCGTATAGAAAGATGTCTTACAAGGTTCCGGAACATTCCAGAAATTCCACATTAGAACATTCCAGGGCCCGGACTGAAACCCATGTCCATGTCACGTGGCCTCATCTGCCCCCCCATCATCATCGTCGTCTGTTGCGGGGGTCCGCCCATGCCCTGCAGTGACATCATCATGTTAGGGGAACCACCGGGACCAGGATGGGCCATCTGCCGGCCCTGCATCATCCCCCCGGGACCACCCGGAGACATCATCCGTGGCTGGTGGCCCATCATCCCTTGGCCCATGAACCCCGGTGGGCGCATGGAGTTGTGGCCCGGGTTGCCTATAGCCATGTCTTGGGGGCCCATGCCCCCGCCAGGTCCCCCCGGGATCCCTCCCATCCCCTGCATGGGTATCCCCATTCTCGGTGGTCCGTCACCCATCATGGCTTGCATTGGGAAGCCGGCAGGGTGCGGCGGTTTGCCTCCGGGGTTGTCGCCTCCCCCTCGGGGGAAGTAGGACAGAGTCTGGCTGGGTTTTTCGGACGGGATGATCCTGGACAGGTCAAACTCGGGAATGCCGGAAGCCCCCGGCCGCATCACCTCGTGAAGGTCCGCCTCGCTGAAGCCGCCTTGCATGTTGTTGAACTCGGGCCCCCCTGGGTTATTGGGCTTGCACATAACCCCGTCTGGCCCGCCACCGTGTGCCATGTTGCCCATCCGTCCTCCCATGGGCCCTCCTTCTCCCTGGAAGCCCATGGGGTGCCCGGGGAAACCTTGGTGCCCCGGCCCGTTGTGCGGCGAGAAGGGGCCCGGCTGGGACGGGGACTGAGTCAGCGGGTAGCCTTGGTTTCGGTGGGGGTAACCCAGACGTCCCTGCGCCATCATTGGAGGGTTGGCCATTCCGGGGTCTTGCGGGTTTGCCGGGATCATCATCCCGTGTGGCATCATACCGGGGCCCATATTAGGGGCGTTGGGAGAGGGCATTTGTGGGGGCATGCCATGAGAAAGGGGCTGGGATCCCATCGGATTCATGCCTAGGGGGCTGAGTGCTGGCATGGGTCCAGAGTTCACAGGTCCCATCATGCGGGGATTGCCTTGGTGGTTCATTGGCATACCTAAAAACAAACACAAAATCAATGACATGATCTGTACTGCAAACGTGAGAACTTTACTTTAGTGATCCAGGAATGCAGACTCTTTAGTCATGTATTCATCCCAGTAATGACTATTTAAACCCTCTTCCACTAGAGGGCAGAATATACATAGTGAGAACAGTCAGTACAGTAATACCATGACATACGAGTGCCCCAACAAACGAGAAATTTGATATATAAAAGGAAAATTCAGAGCAAAATGTTTGCCTTGAGATACGAGCATACCAGATGGTTCCTGATTCGGCCATCCCTTGCGTAAAGATATCTATGAGGACTGGGCCATACAGGTTGCATTTTTCAGTGTGTGTAAAGTAATCTAAGGGTAATTTCAGTTAAATTTAAAGTTTATGTTACGAGCACGTTTCCGTCAAGTGTCTCTCCTGTAATTTCTCTCTTTCGTCCGTGTTAAGACGCTAATAAGGATAATGTCACATTTTAGTATTGAAGATCAAAATGTCTACATCGGTATTTGTTAATTTGTGAGTAGGTAGTGAATTAGAATAAATACATGTTTTCTCATCGTAATATCCTGGTCTTGTGTTTTTTCGGAGTGGGAAGGGATTAATTTGTATTTAGTTCAAGAAAATTGATTTGAGATACGAGTTAATTGACAAACGAGTTTGGTCCCGGAATGTTTTAAGCTCGTATCTCAAGGTATTCCTGTAAAGTTTTTCTCCTATGAAATCAGCGGGGAAACGCTGTTGTACTAATGCAACATTACCATTGTTGTTAACTGAAGGCAGATTCGGAGAACGCGCCGGCGGCGAGTCGTCATCGGAGCTGGCGACAGTCTTGATGGCGTCGTGATAGAGGGGCGTGGAACTGGGCATGGCAAACTTTGACATGCGTGACATCATGATGGATAACGGGTTCTGGGAGAGCGTGGGCTCAGGCGGGATGGTGTAAGGGCTGCCCGACGGCACGTTTCCTGGCATGGACATCGGCCCACTCGGTGCGCCGGACGAAGGCGGAGCAGAGGCGGGGCCGTTGCCACCTGCAAGGTGGCAGATACAGAAACGTAAATCAAACTTTGAAATTTGCTGGTGCGTTGTTTTAACGCACAGTACACTGTACGACCACAAGGCGGAGACAGTAAACTGTGCATCTGTGTTGTGTCTTGGGTAGAAAATGGATAGGTCTGGATAGTGTTAGTATTCAGATAGTCATACCTCTACTGCCTCTAGGTACGACATTTTCAGGTTACGATTTTTTTATAAGCAAATGAGTGACTCGAGATACGAAAAAGATCCATGTTACAAAATCCTCCAAAAGTAAATGCACTTCCTTATCCGTTATTTTATTTTGAAAGTATTGTCACAGATATTGATTCTGACTTGAGAACATCGCTACCCTCTGCCGGGTTCTCATTGGCTGTCTCACAGCAACCACTATCCATGTTACAAGATTTTCTCTAAAATACCTGTTCACCTAAGCTAAATTTTCCCCTTATTAATGATTGCAATTCCCACTTTTAAGCGATTAAAAACTACAAATGCAAAGCCCCATTACAACGGCCGCGGAGGGAACTATTTCATGCTTGTTATTCATTTTAAGACATTAATAAAGAATTTTCTTATCATTTTCTCTCATGTTTGTTTTTCACATCATTCATACAAAATCGGGACCCGGACCAATTTTAAAGGGTTTAGTTGGCAGTTGTGTGAGGACAGTGGAATGAATTAGAGAATTTACATATAAAGTACTGGTCTACTTACAAAATTTTCAAGTTCCAAAAAAGTTCTGGAACCAATAATTTCATAAGTAGAGGTACGACTGAACTGTGTTTTTAAAATAAATTTAAGACTCAATTGAATCATTTATATCAAATGTATCGCAGTCAAAAAGTTACAACGGGGGTGGCAAATTGAACCCCCTAGTTCAATTTTCCTCGCACAAGAACGTTGTAGCTCATTTATACTATACATACAGAAAGAATCACATGCTTTTAATTTAACATTGGCACAGTAAAACCAAAACTTTAGTGAGTTGTATAATTGAGTGCATGGTCTACTGCACTTTGCGATATTTTGTGTCCGCACTCACATTCATCGTTCATAGGCAAAAGGACGCCGTCAATGGCAGCAATGAGTTATAAAGGAAGTGACCCAAAAGTGCACCAAATCAACAGAAAGTGACATGAAGCCAACAGGAAGTAACTGGGAAATGCCCCAAAAGCAATAAGCGACCAATGAACGGGAAGCAGTGAAAAAAAGATCCAACATTTACAAGAAGTGACCCATAAGTACCCTAAAATGGCAGAGAAGTAAGGAAAATTTAACTCATTTCCTGCCACTGTAATTGAAAGTGGGAGGCCTGGTTGTGGGTGCCATTGACAGTGCTGCACATCCAATTCATTTTGAACAGGAAGAGCAATTGAATCAATGTCTTTGGCGGTTCATTTACGGCAAACATGTGACTCCCGGTCCAAATGAATCTTTGCTGGTTATCATATTTTTTACATACTGTGGCTCTTTGCCTTGTTATTCTCACTTAAATCACCCAAATTCATCAGGGTCCATTTTTAGAATAGGAAAAAGTGTCATGGTGAATAATATAGTTTTAATTGTGTGTATGTGGCTCACAGTTTAAAATGTGTGCTCTTTGCGTCTAACTTGTTCGCCACCCCTGCTTTAAGGTAAATAATAAATGTGTACTATACCTTGCTCCATGTTGCCCATCATGTTTGGTGAGGTGAGACTAAGAGGGGGCTTGCCCCCTTGTTGGGGTACTCCAGGACTCTGCATGGGTGGCTTTGGTGAGGAAGCCCATCCCGGCGATGGATTGGGAAGCGAAGGAGACCTCATATGAACGGGGGAGGCTCCCGCCGAACCCATCATGGAGTGCGGCGACTTCATCGGCGCCGACGAAGGAGGCACCGGAGGGGCCTGGGGACCGGGGGGACCCGTGAGCATGCCGGCCAGCTGGGACGGCGTCTGAGGCGATTTGAGGTTTCCGGAGGGAGAGCCCATCATGGGAGACTGCACCTGCCTCAGAGGTGGGGATTTGAGTGGGTTGATGCTAGGGGAGTTGCCCCCGCCACCTTGGACATTCAGATCTGCTGGCTTGCGCCCTCTTTGGCCCTGCTGAGGGCCGGCATTAGGGGGCATGTGGTTCATGCGACCGTTGCCGCCCGTCGGTGTGGCTCTGTGCTCCGGGCCGAACGCTTGCTCCCCGTGTTGGCCCCTCATTCCTCCGGGGCCCCCTGGAAAGGGTCGACCAGGACCCATGGGAAATTCTCCGGGTTGCGGCTGTTCGGCGAAGGGAGGACCTTGCATTGCTCTACCTTGCGCAGCCATGGCTTCCATGGAGGGGCCTCCTCTCATTCTCATGATCTCATCAGGACTTATGTTCATTGGAGGATCTCGTAGCTTGGAAGGGTGCATGTGAGGTCCAGGACCGGGCCCCATGCCGAACTCGGGGCCCATTTCCCGACCCCCCATTCCCTGGAGCCTGGATGATGGGCTCATGGGACCGTCGCCGGGCATTCTCGGAAACATCCCCATGCTGTTACCGGGTTCCATTCCACCTCTTTGGTGACCCATCATCCTTTGCATGTCCATCATCATGCCAGGGGGTAGGCCCTTCTCGCCCATACCTTGGTGGAACATTGCTTCTTGGACCGCCTGAGGGTTTGGAAAGCGCTCCCCTCTACCACCGGGGCCAGAAAACATGTTGCCCGGACCTCCGGGAAACCCTCGGGGGTCCCCCATACGTGGCGGCATGTCGTCGGGCCACCCCATTCCAGGCCGCGGGGGTCCTTCCATGTCTGGATTGATCATTCCCGTGAAGCCGGGCATCCTTTGCAAGTGGGAGGACATGCCCCTCGGGCCAGGGCCGGGAACGGGGCCGGGACCCATACCCATGCGTTCTGGATAAGGGTCTTGCGGACCACTCGGTCCTCCCCACATTTCTCCTGGACCCATCTGATAGGGTGGCGGAGGTCCTCGTATCATGCCGCGTGGACCGTGGGGGTGCATCATCATGTCCGGAGGAAGAGGTCGGTGTTGCATTTCCTGCTTTTTCCGCTTCTCCTCATAAAACTCTTGCTGCAACTTCAACCACGCTACTTGTTCCGGGGTCATTTGATCACCGTCTCCACATCCGCCAGGGCCCCCCATGTGGGGACCCATTTCGTCCTGTGGAAAAGGAGGCATGTCTCTGGGAACGTGTGGCGGTCCGAAGGGCGGGCCTTGCGGGCGAGGTCCTCCCGGCCCGCCCGGCGGTCCGAGGCTTTGAGATTGAGCCATCATGGCCTGCAAAGGGCCGGGCTCCGACCTCCGAGGAGGGCCGTCGGGGCCTCCGTCATGGGGCCCGCCATGGGATTGCGGAGGTCCCGGGGGTGGCGCGTCACGGTCGTCTGGAAAAAGCATGCGTTGGATGTCTCGCAATGTCTGAAGTGAACGCTGGCGATGCTCCAACTGCTCTTGGGATAGACCTTCCGTGTTGGCCTCCATGTTTAAAAGCTCTTGAGCTAGCTGTTGCTGTTGTTGTTGGGGTGTCAAACCCGGCCCCCCGGGCCCCACGCCCGGACCTACTTCGACCGCTGTTGTAGCATTGAGGCCTGCCTCGGGTTGGCTCATGGGTGTCTGGTCAACTGGGCCGCCGCTGTTGTTGTTGGGGCTAGCGCCCGGGAGGTTTTTGGATTCAATATTTGTGCTCGACGAACCGTCCTGTGGAATAATGCCGGATTGGCTTCCGGGGTTTGCCGACTGGGGCGGGGTTGGCTCCGCCATGCCCGGTAAGGACGGTTTGGATCCGGGTTGGTGGCTCTGATCTTGGCCATGGGACGGCGTCTGCTGAGAAGGCTTGGAGTCACTTCGGAGTGCGTTTGCTGCATTGTTCTTTAACAAAATGAAGGAAAAAAACACTATTAGAACAAAGAAGTGAATACGTTTGAATGTGACACACGTCAAATATTAAACAAAGGGCGCACCAATCACAATTTTTGCGCTGATCATAGATTTGTTTTAAATGTCTGACCTGGTAATATTGAGTTTTGCCAATCCTAATTTTTTCATGCACCATAAATATTGCAATCAGTCTTGTTTTAATGTTAAAACAGTGGGCATTAACATAGATAACAGGTATTTAAACTGTTCATAAAGTAGTTCTAAAAAAAATAAAAAGTGGAAAGTTGAAAACACATCTTTCCGAACTAATAAATTCGCATTTCCTTTACTAAAAATAATGCAGCCGTATTTTGCAAATTCCAAAAAATAGATATATATTTTCTGGAGAAGAAAACTACTGAATATCATCAAGTCTCTTATTTTCTGCATCTTAATTTCTTTTAATGCCAGGACCATTTCAATGTTAGCCAGATCTAAGTGTTCACACAAACAGGTACTGCATTTACTCGCATATAAGCCGTACCAATAAAATAGCTGAATTTGACAATTTCTTGCCTATCAGCCATTCATAGTTTTAATAGGGAGTACAAATGTGTTACTTTGAAGGGAAAATCATCACACGTCTTATTTCTGAGATACTAATTCATCCTGTAATGGTTGTTTTCTAACTGCAAAATAACCAACAATAAATGTTACTTGGTCGTACCCTTGATTCACTCATCATTTTTTGAGTAACAAATACGGCTTATATGCAAGAAAATACAGTATTATGTGACGGAATGCACTCACAAAAGGTGTGGTATTGTATGGAAAATTAATGATGTACCATATTTTCACGACTATAAGGCGCACCGCATTATAAGGCGCACCCTCAATGAATGACATTTTTTCAATATATAAGGCGCACTGTATTATAAGGCGCACTGTATTATAAGGCGCACTGTCTATTTTGGAGAAAATTTAAGACTTTTAAGTGCTCCTTATAGTCGTGAAAATACGATAATTGCTATTGACTTCCAGGTATGAAGCAACCACTACACAGTCACCTCTAGAGCCAGCCATTGTTGATGTTTTGGATTTTTTTGTATAAAATCTTGCAGTGGGGAAGGAGCTATATGATGGACGATTTTGTAAACTAAGATGGCATCTGCATATTTAACAGTATTGTTTCAGTTCGGACGTTTGTGTTTTTTTAATATCCGACAGTGGTGGTTTATCGTTTTTGGATTTCTGTTTTTCCCATATATAAGGCGCACTGGATTATAAGGCGCACTGTCTATTTTGGAGAAAATTTAAGACTTTTAAGTACGCATTATAGTCGTGAAAATACGGTACTATTTTTATGTAATGGTGCGATGTGTCCCTTTATATATAATGTATATAAAGTATGTTAAATGAAAATTGACCCATCAAGGGATTGAATATAAATGTGTTTCTTTACCAGAAGGAGATGAGCTTTGTCTTTGCTGTTGGAGATGTTTTTCATGTGGAAGGTGATGATGTTTTCTGTATGGCCAGTGAGAACTGCATCAGCTGCCCTGAAAATAAGAAAGGAAAGCAGATTTGTATTTCAGCGGCAGTGGAAAGGACTGGACTCATCATGCCAAAAAGCAGCTGTTCAGCATGGGGGAAATGATTGTATTTTTATTAGCATCAGGCTTTAATTTCCATTTGTTTCTATTTAACTGACAAAGTTGTTAACATAACACACTTGTTCAACACTTCTTAATTTGACTCAGTTTGGTTTGTTCAGATGTTTTCGCACACTTTGCTTCAGTAAGCTTCCTTACTTGTTAGCCATCTCCGTAGTAAAGACATAGACGAGTTTGGAGCCTGCTTTTTGGCCACTAGGCGCTTCCGTCATGGCGCCTTGTCCTCCTATTAGATTGTGGGAGGGTGTGGAGGAGCGGCTGAGTCCAGCATTGGAGGTAGAATGGGTGACAGAGTCCAGCGGCTTCACGTCACTTGAGTTACAGTCTGTGGGGAAGACAACAAGACGGCTTTAGGATGTCTTGCCACTATTGACTCCGATAAACAGCTGGGTGCTCGAAAGCATGCTTACTGAAGAATCCTTTGTCATCTTCGTCACTTTCACCCCCGGAGCACCAGTCAGCTCCACTGTAAGGCTGCCTCCGCTCTGCCACGCACATCCTTTTCACCCGGCTACTATCTGTATAGACACACCAAAAAAACAAGAGTTATAGTTTCCTGCAGAGGGCCAATATGTCAGCCAACCCATAAAAATATTTAACTTACTGGATGGCATTGATATCAAGATGTCTAATCCATTTTGACTGGGAGGGGGATGGATTACACATCAAGAGTGCTGTCAACGGCAGTGAAACTAGAGCCGCCACGATTAATCGACTATTTGATCAAATGACTCGATGACTATTTTGATATTTGCTGATAGTGTTGGCAACTTATGACTTGAGGCGGATTCAACATGTAGCAAGATACAAGATTCCATTCAGAAACAATATTGAAAGCCATAAAAATTCAATGACAAGTTGGTTCTTTTTGGAAGCGACATGATTCGATTCAAATTTTAAGTGACAATTGTTGCTTGACTACATTAAAAAAATGTCCAGACAATTATAAAATATTTTTTATGACATTGTTTAAGTATTTCCAGAAAGGTAAAAACAAAAGCATTTTTTTCCTAATGGCTCAATAAGAAATTAAAAAAAAAATCATAAAGCAATTTTTTTTAAATGACATTCTTAAAGTATTTCCAAAAAGGTCAAAACAAAAGCTATAAGAAATATATTTAAAAATGGGTGGCATCAGAAAATTTAAGAAATAAAAACAAATTATATTTGGTCGGAAATAGAATGCAAATTTTCAGAGTAAATATAACCTACTGCTATGGTGATCATTGAATGTTGTGGGTGCAATTCCCATGTCTTCCATAACCAAACTTTTTGCCTGTGCCATAGGAACTTTCTGTTTTAATACTATTGTTTGTAGAAAATAACATTACTAAACATTTTTAGCCAAATTTGGGCCAAAAATGTTCACCCACTTGTTTTACGTAGGTTAACCTTAATACTTTTTTTTACCCAGTTAAGATGCCTAGCAATTCTGTTCTGCATAGTTTTTTTTGAGTTCTTTCCCTTCTCCCTTTAACACATTGCCAATGTATCAGATCTGGACTATACAGTATATAAATTAAAAATAATCAGGAGACTTAGATAAAGATTGCTGTAAAAAGATGGGCGATCTCTAAATTATCTCTTTAAAATGGTTAAAAACAAGACAGATTTACAAGTCAAATTTGTTTTCTTCATTTGAAATGACATTAGTGCAGGCCTTTTAACTTTGTTCACATGGTCAAAATTTTATAGCACCTTTAATAATGTAAAATTGATGAAACTTATTATATCCATCCCCCAAATCAAAAGTAGATATTTGGGAAATCCTTAACTACAAAAAAGCATTCAAGCATTGCAGATTTGGTTTCATTCTTTCCACGGCATGAATTTAAACCTTTCATTAGAAAGAAAGATGGCATGTTTTACCAATAGAATCATGGGCGCTGGCAGCAAATCATTACAAAGTCGGTGAGTAATATTAGCTGCTTCACAAGAATTCAGCTTACCCTTTTCCTCCGTGCTGGTCGTTCCGCTCTCTGGTTGTTCGAAGGACTCCACCGATGTGCTTCGCTCCCGTTTGACTTTGACTTTGGAGCCGGAGCCCGAGGTCAAACTCTGTCCGTTCTTGAGGCCGATTCCTCCCGCCACGCTGGGTGCACCTTTGGTACCCAGGTTTTTGGGATCGCAGGGCGAGGGCTGCGATTGGCTGCCACCGCTCCCTGGCTTGCCCTGATTGGGCATTTTTGAGTCCATTTGGGAGGCGGTGGACGGGGACATGACAGGAGGGGAGCGGACCATTGCCTCCGTCTTAGGTTTAGGGCTGGCAAGACACAGAAGATGTGAAGTTAGCAGGACTGGTTATTGTGCCTTGAAGCGCAGTGCAATATTATCCAATATGACAAAGGCATATAGCAAAATTGGGTGATGCTTATTTCTTTTACAGGCTGAAGGCCTGTCACGTCGCCATTCAGTTCGCTGTCCTTGTGGACACTAACTTTGAAGCTCTGTAGCATGGGTTGGTATCTATTGATCCTTGGAGTCCAATTATTTTGGATCAAGGATTCCTAATTAACTGCAGACTTATTGCTACCTGAATAGCCTCTAGATTACGTTTCAGCCTGGGGCAAAATAATCTGGAAAAAAAAATCTATCATGACTCGGATCATTTTATCTCATCATATCAATATGCCACGATTTAAAAAATATTACCGTATTTTCACGACTATAAGGCGCACTTAAAAGTCTTAAATTTTCTCCAAAATAGACTGCGCCTTATAATCCAGTGCGCCTTATATATGGAAAAAACAGAAAACCAAAAACCACCACTGTCGGATATTAAAAAAAAAACACAAACGCCTGAACTGAAACAATACTGTTAAATATGCAGATGCCATCTTAGTTTACAAAATATTCCATCATATAGCTCCTTCCCCACTGCAAGATTTTATACAAAAAAAATCCAAAACATCAAAAATGGCTGGCTCTAGAGGTGACTGTGTAGTGAATACTTCATACCTGGAAGTCAAAAGCAATTACCGTATTTTCAAGACTATAAGGCGCACTTAAGTGTTAAATTTTCTCCAAAATAGACAGTGCGCCTCATAATACAGAGCGCCTTATATATAGAAAAAATGTCATTCATTGAGGGTGCGCCTTATAATGCGGTGCGCCTTATAGTCGTGAAAATACGGTACATTATTTGGTCAAAAATTGTACAACAATTGTGATAGCTTATCTCCCCAGTCCCTTTAGAATTGACAGAAACAGGACCTATCACAAATGTTAAATGCATCAAGTGGTGCTCCATCCTAAAACCGTTTAGTATAAACAGAAGCAGCACAGCGCCAACTATATTTTTGCTGACACGGTGGAGAGTAAGTAGCATGCCCGCCTCACGGTTCTGAGATTGAATGGAACCCAAGTTGCATCTGAGCAGGTGACCGTTGCTTTACTTTTCTGAGTCTCACTCTAGTTTGAACATGTCCAGGGTGCTTTGGGGAACCCCTTTTAATTTTTGTATTACATGATAAAACCAATAAGAATTTGTCTACACATGTTTTCACTGTTAATAAACGGAAATGGGTTTTTCCTAACCAAAAACCCTAGATGACCAAGGAGACACATGCACTCATCAAATGCCGTAACATCAGGTGTAAAAGTTGTTACGCAGCCTTTATTTATAAATGGGAGACTTAGACGTCTATTTGTCTAATAGATGGCGACAATCTACCTTTTTTTTTTTGCAAAAGCCATCCCTCTCCAAATAGCCTTTGGCAAGTTTATAGGGTAATAGTAGTATTATTTTTTTTGTTTAAAGTTGCTCCAGGGTAACGAGTCCGCCGAGGAAGCACTATACTTGCTCAAGAAGAATGGAATCTGATGATGATAAATCAAACTTTGAAATTTTTTTGATAAAGAATTAGACTAAGGATTTAAAATTGCAAATTCCATTTGTATTCATATTGGTAGAGTTTGTTTTACTAGGTTTCCCGTACCATATGTTGTGACTAAATGTTTTGTCATGGCGACATATGTTCAGCATTTGCCAGTTACCAGTAGTGGTGCAATGCTTGGTGTGAGCTGAGAAAAACTAAAAAAAAATGTCATACCAAGTTTTTAGTCATAAATTATGGATGCGCATTACAGTGTTCCCTCGCTTATCGCGGTTAATGGGGACCGGGACCCCCCGCAATAGCTGCATTTCCGCGAAGTAGGCGTGCCCTTTCAAAAATGCTTAAAAAAACGTATAACACGTGCACAAAAGCACCACCAAGTAAAAACATCATAGTAGTCCGGATGGAGGATCTTCTGCAGGTTTTTTTCACGTAAGAAACATCGTTATTGGGAGTTGTGAACATTGTTTTTTTGGGCCTGTAAACAGCTATGACGTCATCAATGCGATTCCTGAACTCTCACCATGTTATTGACCATTTATATTTTGTTTCCACCTCTTGTAAAATGATGTAATTTATAATTTTAACTTAATATCTTTAAATCTTTTTTTTTCCTGAAAAAAATCTGCGAAGCTCTGAGTCCGAGATAGCTGAAGCGCGAAGTAGCGAGGGAACACTGTATACTCGAATAATTACGGTAAGTTCAACCTCATCCAAAACACTCTGTGGCAAGAATATAACATAGCAGACATAACCGAATAGAAATGAGTGCGGCTGATTTCCTCACACGCCTGCATGCTATGAAAGCAGCTCAGTCTCACAGAGTAGGACAAATCCAACTTTCAGCGAACTTTCTTGCCACACCCTAATCCCTCCCTCCACATTCTGGTACACACTTGTACAAGCAGCAATGCCAACAAGTCCAAAAAGCCCAAGCGTAGTAGCCTGCCTGGCTCACTCTACTATGTACAAACAGACGGGAGAAAAGCAAGGGAGTGTTTTGGCAGCCCGGGGCGCTCTTTCCAGAGACTGGAGCGGCAAACGTCCAAAGACAATGCACTCCTTGAACCCGAGGACATTTCTGGATCACACAGGTTGGACCCCAATTGACTCTCTCCGACAGTGTGACATACGCACACATTGGAGAAATGAAACACCATTGAGAACTATTGGCTCCCTGCTTGTATGTTTTATTTCATCTTCAATTTTTCCCTGCCATTGACAGCCGTAGAAGTCTAACTCTTAAACTGAAAGGAGTGGCAGTGAATGCTCATCTCTAATGCCATTGACGAAGGCAAACTTAAGGAAATAAGTCACGAAAAATACAAACATTATTATCTTATTCACAAGCATGAGGGTTTCATGTAACAATTTATGCCAGAAAAGAAAATATTTTATATAGTGCAGAAAGGGGAAATCATTAAATATTCTTATTTATTATACATCATTTTAGTTTAAAACTGGAAATGTACTTTTTTTATTGTGAATGTTTTAATCTTACTTTTTCAATATTAAATTAGAATTTAAGAGTACGAATGCGATACTTTCATTTATATTTTAGATAAGATGAGAAAATACTTTTAAAAACTAAATAACAAACTACATACTCTGTATTTAACTATACATTTTTGATAAAATATTTTAAATAAGGGAGTTTTAAAATGTGTTAGTTTTTACTACACACACACATATATATATATATATATATATATATATATATATATATATATATATATATATATATATATATATATATATATATATATATATATATATATATATATATATATATATATATATATATATATATATATATATATATATATATATATATATATATATATATATATATATATATATATATATATATATATATATATATATATATATATATATATATATATATATATATATATATATATATATATATATATATATATATATATATATATATATATATATATATATATATATATATATATATATATATATATATATATATATATATATATATATATATATATATATATATATATATATATATATATATATATATATATATATATATATATATATATATATATATATATATATATATATATATATATATATATATATATATATATATATATATATATATATATATATATATATATATATATATATATATATATATATATATATATATATATATATATATATATATATATATATATATATATATATATATATATATATATATATATATATATATATATGATCTTTGTTGTGGATCAAAATGACATTTTGATTTCACTTTTGGACAGCATTCATACATCTACATAATATTCATATTCAAACTTTTCTGAGGACATTTTTAATTCATGCACATTTCCAGCTCTCATGGGGGCCCAGAACACGATACATAACGTGACTTATACATGAGCAGACTAATTTCAAAAGTAATGTGTCTATCAAAACAATGTTCGTGTCAGCCGTACCACTTTTACAAGGTCGTGAAAACGTGTCCTACCAGCCAGCTCACCTTTGTGTGTTGGTGGATGGGGAGTTCTTGAGCCGATTGGAGTGCATTGATGGGGTTACCAGTACGACAGAACAGGGTGAAGTGAGGTGCTGGTGCGGACTGCCGGCGTGCGCTAGCGGCGCCTTGGCGCGGACGTTTCTGGAGCCGGGATTGGTGAGGTTGCTGAGGTTCCCTCTTGTGTCCTTGGCGTCCTCTCGCTCCTTCTTGCCACGTTCCTTTTTACCGAAATGGGTCGCTGCTGTACCTGCCGCCGCTGGCCTCTCCTCTTGGACCTCCAACATTCTCCCTCACGTCCTCGTCTGTGTGAGGTTGTGCGCCCACCTTGGTGCGTGTCTCTTCGTGCCACAATGGGGAAAAACAATAAGAATAGTCCAGGGAGAGGCTTTGCTTCTTTGTCCTATCTTTAGGAAACTCCTCAAGGGGGCTTTCAATGGCCCTCAGGCACACTAAGGAGAAAGAGAGCACGGAAAACATAACTTAACAAAAAAAAAGACAACATCGGAAGATAACCAGAGTGAGTTAAATAGGTACAGTAGAACTTAGCTCGATTACGGTGTGGATTTTGACTAAGCAAAGATGGAATAGACTAGTGATCAATTGATATGGGTTTTTCAGGACCTATATCGAATAGGAGTAGTTGGAGGAGGCCGGTAATTGATATTTGGGGCGAATATTCATTTGCAGTAAAAGTGTAAAATGAAAAAAAAATAAGACACAAATCCATCTTACTGCCTGGAATTTTTATGACATTTCTCCCAGGGAGTCAGCAAAAACAAACACCTTTTCTTCAGTAGCATCGTTTCCGCATTATTTATGCAAATCCTGCTTTGCAACTCTACCGCAAAGAACTATTTCTTCTATCCTCGCTCTCAATCAGCTCTGAAGCTCTCTCCACAATTTCTTCTTCACGGTTTTAATTGTTTTTTTTAGGCCAAATCCACTATCTTTGCCTTTTTGGGAAATATAAAGCATGGATGTCAAACTCGCAGCCCATGGGCCAGATCCGGCCCACAGTATCCTTTTCTGTGGCACGTTAAAGCGCAGTATTTTCTTGTATTTTAGTTATCTCCACGTATAAGCCGTACCGTATTTTGCCATTTAATATACCCGGGTATATTAAATGTTTTTTGCTACTTTCGAGCCTCTCGTTTATGCACCATTTAATATACCCCTGCCATTTAATAGACCCGGGTATATTAAATGGCAACGCAGCTTTTTTGGCAAGATTTATATGGTATACATGGGGGCATAATTATAGATAAAGTTCATCAAAAGTCATACCAAGAGGCAAGTTAAGTGTTCAACCAGCCTACCCTACATGATTTAGGAATGTGGGAGGAAATCAGAGTACCCGGAGAAAATCCACGCAAGACTGGGGAGAAGATGCAAACTCCACACAGTGAGAAACTGCATATGATCGAACCCTCAACCGTAGAATTAGGAGACTAACGCGCAAACCAGGTGGCCGCCTAAATTAAATGTAGATGAAAGATTAATATAAAACAGCACATGTACAACTAGGTTTAGATCTTTCCACTTTTTGTGGACAAAAACATCTCCACGACAGACGCACAGCAAGCCGACTTGTTGTTCATCAGACGTTTAAGAAAGCAACAACGGGGGATCATTTTTCGAACATTCTTCACTTGCCATTGATGACAGACACTACAAAATGCACAGTTAAGTCAATTCAGAAGCTGACGGGCGAAGGTGGCGCCACACCCCAAGTTAAACCTGACACACGCAGAATGTTAGGAATGCCGGGCGGCGATACAATTGATCAACGCTGACAATGTGCCATGTGGCAGGCAATCTTGATGTGTGTGAGGAAAATGGCCACCGGAATGTGAATTTCTATCAATTAATTTATTTCAGCATAGAAATTCTAATCGAAATGTGTTTCAACATCATGACTCGGCGGCAACAACTAAGGTTGTGAGAATAAGCAGTTCGGAAAATGAATGGTTTGCACTAAAGCATATCTGCACTAAAACTTAAAAAAATGTTATACAGTAATAACTTGACATACGAGGAACTTGAGATACGAGTAAATTCCCAAGAAAATATTTGCCTTGAGATACGAGACTATTTTTGAGATGTGAGCATTCGAGACAGTCAGGTGGCTTAGACGCGAGAGGCTGCTTATGGTTTCAGCTGTACTTTCTCGCCGCAACTCCCTCGTGTAAAGATCTCTACGAGCACTGGGCGGAGCGATGCATTCTTTCCATGTTTTTTGCCCATTTGTTAGTGCAGAATAAAGGGAACAACAATGAGTCCAAAGCGAGCAGGTGTAATGAAGAGTTGTGCATAGAAATGGCATATGACGACAATTGTTATTAAGCACGAAATAATTGAAAAATATGAGTGGCAGTCCTGCATTGTAGCCTCCGCCAAACAGGAATGGAACGGCAGAAATATTCATTTTTAGTCTATAGTGTAAAAAAGAAAAAAATACATGCTATATGTTATTGAAATTTACACCAAACAAAATGTATATGTAACTTTGCATGGAATGTGCAGTACTATCGTATCTCCATACAAAAAACTAATTTTATATTAGTTATGGAAATTACATTCTTCCTAAAGCAAAATCATTTCTATATATATGTGGAACTGAATTAAATCAACTGTAATCCAACTCTACAGGACTTTTAGCATTTTGGGGGCGATATGCTACATACATTTTCTATTCTTAAAATACTATTATGAAAATAAACTTTGTTTTGAATTGCTTCTATTGCATGATTTTATTGTAAAAAATCCAACCAGATTATTTAATAATATTTTTGTCATTTTGCAAATAGGAAAAGAAAATTAAAGACTATAAAGAGTCTATAAAGAGGCTCAAAATTATTAACACATCTCTAAATAATGAATCAATGACCAAAGTATGATGATCGATTAATTCTACCCGATTCATGCTCGAACTGTTTTGAGCAGACTACTGAATTTTCCCTGATATTTTGGTGCTTTCCTTATTGCGCCGTTTATCCAAACAGTGTAAATTGGCCACATAAGGCCTCTCTGTTCTTGGGCTGGCGTTGCCTCCTAACGCTCACGTGCCTTTGCGATACGTGTGCGATGTGGACGTAAATCACTTGGCTTGTAGTAGACTGTTGAGAGATTAGCGCTCACTGCTGCTGCTGCTGTAGCAGGAGTCTTGTTTTTCTTTCTGCTCATTCCCAGTGACAACCCCCACCCGCAAGCCACTAAAGCCTTCCTCGGGCGCGCAAAAAAAGGTCCACCTCCTTCCCCAGGAGAACCCCGCAGCCAGTTACAACGTGAAGCCTTTGGAAGAGCTCCGAAATATTTGGGGGATGACAAAGTCCTTTAGCTGAGCTGCCTCACATTCTCATGCAATCTCCGGCGCAAAGACCTTACACCTTAACTCTTTCAGGGCCATTGGCAATAATATAATCACTTTTTTTCCTCTTTCTCATCCTTCTGGCGTGAATTTAAACATACTTCTCACTAGTAGATGTGAATTTTTGTCAGGACAATCTCCCTACCCCCCTTCCAACGGGATTGCTCCCACACTCGAACCGAATTCCCCCACTCACTCCCGCTAGAAGGATGTCTCTCGGTGGCTCAAAGCATTGTGGGAAAACCCAGCGGTCAATCCCTCTTGGGACTATGCAGACCTCTTGGAAGCATGAAGCAAGCGTTTACATTACAGGCATTGCTATTTGTAAATCATTTGCAAGAACTTTATGATATCAAAAAGAAGCCTCGTATGTGGGCATCAGCAGTCAAGGTGGGCAGAGGGAATTCCCATATTTTTTTTATTGTGAGAAAAAAAAACCTTTTTCAATTTAATTTAATTATTAATTCATCTTTTGTGTCGCTTATCCTCGCGAGTGTCACAAACAAACAATAAAAAATTACATGTAAATTATTTTTTTGTTTGTTTCATGTTTTCAAAGTTAAGAGGAAAGAGTCTATTATATTTAATTGCTTGGAGACAGTGTGGAATTAAAAAATGTATTTTTTAAAAAAGCCTCTTGATGTTATTTTATTCACTTTGATATTCACTTTTTTTATTATTTCTTTTTAAGTCAGCTTATTTAAATTTATTAAATCATTTACAATTTTATTTAAAAAATAAATAATAAAGAACTTAAATAAAGAAAGTGGCGTAAAATAATAGTAATTAATACAATTATAATAAGTTTAAGAACAATAAATAATAGAAAAATCCCCTTAAAAATACAGTAAAGTAACAGCCTTGATGCATTCACATCTTAGCAACTGGGAGGGACCACTTGGCAGTAGAAATCAAAACCTCATGATATGATAGGGTTTGTGATACAAGGTCTCATGACAATGATTATCTCACGATATGGAAAACAACAATTAATGATCCACTAGTCAGGAAATCATTCTAAAATGACTAATAACAATAACCAACTAATAACCAGAACAAACAAGCTCATTTCAACCTTCTTCGGTGAATTAGTCTTCCCTCAAATGACACGACTTTACTTATCGCGAATTCACTACTGTGATTCTTTTTCTGCTATTAGTTATTACATTTTTTCTTTAAGTTTATAAAAATGTGAAAATCCACACTAAAACTCATAAGCGGAAGCCAGTTTTACTACTAGGACTCGGCACTGAAGAAGAAAAGAAAGGTAGTTATAATAGGGGTGACCCTACTTTGCGGCTTTTCGATTATCGCGGCCACGTCTGGTCTACATTAACCGCGATAATCGAGGGATTACTGTATTAGCATTAATATACCACATGCTAGAAAAATGGAACATTATCAATAGCTACGCAATGATACCAGTTTTTCTTCCGCCTGACTTTGGTGCAGGAAGTCTGTGTTCGATTCCAACTCGTGGGCGGTGTGATAGTCAGGGTGAGTGATTTTCTGTGTTATGGTTCCCTGTGATTGACTGGCAACCAATTCAGTACTATGACCCTAGTGAGGATAAGCCGGTATGGAAGATGAATAGTCAACACGGGTGTTTTGATACTGATTATTTGACTGTTATCAAGAAGTTTGTCCAATACTAATTTAATGGCCCTCTTTATATGAACCAGAAAAAAATAATGCAAAATAATCAAATCGGGTTTTTTTTGCAAAATAGTGAGCTCTTATGGCACCTTCTCAAATATGCTCTTTAAAACCATGTTACTGAAAACACCACTGGGTAGGATCTGATCTTCTAACCAAATCCCATACTGTCCAATACTACAAAATTAGCCATACAGTATGCACAATTTTTGCTTTACCTCATTTGGAGTGTAATAAAGTGATTTAAAACCATCCACATTTGACTGTTTACGATCTTCCAAACTAGACAATTTTCATTAGTACCATGGTGTATACTTAAAAATGTAACCGCAGACACACCTAAACATTTTTCAATCTGCCATTCCAAAATCCCAGTCCTAATATCAACAGTTTGACACTGATAGAAAATAAATCTGCTGCACCGTGCTGTTTGCTGCCCCTTGCCACTCCATCCATTCATATTTTTCATTATTTATCAGAGAAGTGTCATGAGAATAAGAAACCCAACTAATGTCGTTATGCAGCCCAAGCGCAACCTTCCACCATCCCCCCCACCCCCCTTCATAAAAGGCAGCACTCTCAAGAGCCAGACTGTGTCCCTGAATTACCCTAGTTTGCACGAGTGTGTCATTCCGGAGGAATTTTAAACACACTGGCTAAGACCTGCCCAATTAAATATACAGGCGCAGATAAATATATGCGTGCTTATACACATACGGCGACAGCCACCAGTCACTACTTATTTGTCCTAATAACATTGGGAAAATGCACCATAGATTAGGCTCATCCAAAGTGGGGTCTTTTTTTCCCCCCTCTTCTTGCCACGTGCTAAATATGCGAGCGGGAAAGTCGGTTTGGTATCAATTTAGCATCCGTCAATCATTAAAAAAGTCTACTGGACTTCTGGTTATTTGACATGATACACATACATGTTAAAGACATTCAATGATAACTTTAGACTACAAAGTACAATGTGGGAAGAGTGCATGGATATACTATAATCTACTTGGTTGGTAACTTTTTCCAAATTTTGACTCGAAAAGATGGCTATACAGTCATACCTCTACTTACGAATGCCTTGAGGTAAGAAAGTTTCAGGTTACAATTTTTTTTATATGCAAATGAGTGACTCGAGGAACAAAAAAGATCTCATTTTCTGAACCGCTTTATACTCATTAGGGTCGCTGGGGGTGCTGGAGCCGAACCCAGCTCATTTTTGTGTGTTTCCTTACATCTTTCATACAAAATTGGGACACCGACCAATTTTAAAGGATTTAGTTGGTAGTTTAGTGAGGACCATGAAACAAATTAGAGAATTTACATATAAAGTACACCTCCACTTACGAATTTTTCAAGTTACGAAAAAATTCTTGGAACCAATTAATTTCGAAAGTAGAGGTATGACTGTATCAGTCGTTAAAATAGATGGAATTGACTATCTTTTATATCGAAGTCTATAGAAGCCGTCTCAAGCATTGACATTAATTTATACCTCTCATCAGCATTTATGAATCTTTTTATCATTGACAAACATAGCCATCTTTGCCTTTGAAATTATTTTTCTCTTTAAATATATTGGGATGAATAAAAAAGACATTGGTCAAGATTAACAGATTACAGGCAGCACGGTGAAAGAGTAGTGAGCACAAAAAAATGTGTCCAACTCATCTGGAATGGGTTGCGCAGAAAGCGTATACATGTAGTAATATTTCTTAATCAAAGAAAAAAAATAATATTCAGTTGCAGTCTTATAAATAGGAAACATGCACAAATCATTTATTTTTTTGAGCTTTTTATCCTAACAAAAGTCACATCATTTTTAAGGGATCAATCAGCGTACCGTGCATGTTTTTGGAATGTGGGAGGAAACAGATTTGATCTCAGTCTTTTAGACTGTGGCTTAAGAATTAATAACAAGTGTTTGGATGTGAGCTTTTTGGATTCTTTTCCAAAGCTCCAAAAAGTCTTTAGATGTGAGCCCAGCATTAGTTGCTCACAATTACCATAAGTGACGTAAACACGGAGTAGCCGTCAATCGATACCCGCAAGTGCTTTTAATTAAATTTGTGCTTTCAAAACTCATCACCTGACTGAATGCATCAAGCTAGCGTCAGATCAAACGCTATTGATCCTTAAGTGCCGATTTAACATGTTCCTTAGGTGGCGCTTTCATATTCATGTGATGACAGAAGTCAACTGTTCGTGCTTTTTGTTGGGTCCTTTCAATGCGAGGATGACGTCCTAGCGGATGAGGCGGTCAGCAAAAAAGTGGATGAATATGAAAACGTGCCTGGGGTAGCAAAGGTTTCCATTGTTTTGACTGCTGTTTCAAGCTTTTTCCAATGAATGATGATTTTCAAAAGAGTACCACGCCTTGTAAATAGATCATTTATATGTAAGCGAGGCATGTTTCATCTTGTTTGCTGTTTACTAGTCGTCTCGTTTGTAAAAACAGACGTTAAAATTCTGTCGAGCTACATTTGAGCAGAAATGCATACATACACTTGTGTATATTTTTGTAAATAGGCATACAGGTTTGAGATGTCAGGCTAAATTGCCCCTAGGTATGGGTGTGTGTGTGCATGGTTGTCAGTCTCTTTGTGCCATGCCATCGACTGCCTCCAGCACCCCTCGCGATCCTAATGAGGATAAAGCGGTTCAGAAAATGTGATGAGATGAGAGCTTCATTTGAATTTGATCCGGAAACAGAGAGTTGGCACTCGTGATTGACTTTCTTGGGCCGCACAAGTTGATGTGGCGGCCCAGATTTGGCCCCCAGGCTCCCAGTTTGAGACCTGTGGCCTAACAGATGATTGGCGAAGAGGTTGTATGTCAATCGGTATTGACTTCCAGGTATGTGAGGCACGAACAGAGAAGGAAGGCACTTTGGCTGAATTCACTCTTTTTGAAGGGAACCACAGTCACCTCTAGAGCCAGCACTAACTTTTTTAACCCAGGCAGAAGAAAAACAAAATTTCACTTAGTAGACACCAATATGAAGTTGTAAGATTGTATAAAAGATAAATTACTATTCAATTGTTCATTTCGTTAATTCATTTTCTTTCCCACTTATCCTCATAAGGGTCGAGGGCGAAATTACTAATTTGTTCAATAATACAGGTTTGCATTGAGTTTTTTTTAGCATAGGTCATGATCAAATGATCTCACTCAGCCCCTCCTAGTTTAAATAGACATCAATAACCATCAAGGGCAACTCATTTTAACATTAAAGGAGTCGGAAGACTGAAGGTTGGAGATCCATTTCCTTTGTTTCAGTATTCCAAGTAGTAATATGCCAGCGTTATTCCGCTGTCAATGGTAAAACAGTCCATTTTTAAACCAAGTTCGGTTGACTGCAATGAGGCCTTTCAAAAGACAACAACTCAGCATAAGTGGACCCTTCCTGTTCAAGGCAGGTGGACAAACACTAGAGAAATATGTCTATCTGTTCTTACGACTTCCCTGCAGACCTGGAGAGCACCAAACCCAAAGAGAAACATTTTTTTAAGGTAACACCCATAAATAACAGAACCTCAAAAACACAGCACACTAAATTGTACTTCATGTTGGAAAATAGGCTTAAGGGACCTTCATAAACATACTACAAAATGCTGCCATCAGATACGTTTTTACTTATTAATGTAAGCGTTAGCAGCGGCACACTTGGCGGTAAATAAACTCCCCATTGGTTCTCTCAGCCCGAAAACAAGACACAACATTTTGTCCGCCCTGGAACTGGAATTTCAACTCCTTCGGAAGAATAAAGTGATGGAGTGCAGAATATTTGATTTTACCTCTAGATTTTATCTCAGCCGCTAGTTGTCGCGGTAAAATAGTGGCCGCCATTTGCTCGATTTGTTATGTAGTGGGAAGCCAGGTTTAAATGAAAGTCTTAGTCATGCTAAGCCAAGCACCAAAAAGAGTTTTGTGTTCACACAGACCTTTCTTTACAGGATTTAATGTAAAGATATGTAAAATAGGGATTTTAATCTTGTAATTTTACAATTTCTTTCTGGTAATATCACATCAAAAGAAGTTTTGAAGTCAGAAATTCTCCAAAAGTCTCAGGCCATGAAACCCAAGCAACTTCCGATTCATAATATGAAAATAGCAATATAATATTACAATTATTATTATTATATACATTATCTTAAAGGTGTAAGATGTAATATTATTACAGAAAATTTAAATTTAAACAATAACATTGCTTAATTTTATTTTTTGTAGTAATTAGTTTTTTAAAATTTTAAGATGTAAGATTACTTCAGAAAAATAAAATGTAAACTATAATATCGCTATAACATATCTTAATGATAATACAGAATAATAGACGCCAACTTATAAAAAGTACAGGAATTAAAAAAATAAAAAGAAAATTATTTTTTATAAATAATTATTAGCGGGGGAAATCACAAAGTAGTGAATTCGCAATAAGTGAGGATGTGATAATCGAGGGATTACTGTAGTTTGTATTATAGTGCACAATATATATACATTTGTATTTTGTCTGTTTAGCTTTACACGTTTCCCCACTTGGAGTGTAATCAAGCGTTTGAACATTGAACTATTTAAGGGACAGTTCAAAGTCTACCAAATTATTCATCATACATCCAAATCTGTACCAAAACACAATCAATACAATATGGATTGGTTGTGTTTTGGTACTGGTTTTGCTGGAAACAAAACGAGTATAGGCTGGATTTCTTAGCATCATTTCAAATAAAAATGGCGCTGCTGATTCCAAAAGATGATTTTTTTTTCATCAACAAACTTGACCTCAAAATTACTAGCCCTTCTGGGACAGTTCAAGAAATGTTTTGGCCACAAAAAAGTACCAGGTAATAACCAGTTTCAGCTAGAACCCGAATGATACCTAAATCAAGTACTGCAGGCTATTAAAGGGGATTAATTTTACAACACCAGAATAAGAACTGCAAAGTACAGCTACAACAAGATGAAATATAAAATTTGAAAAGATCAAAAGGAAA
Organism: Stigmatopora nigra; assembly: GCF_051989575.1. Taxonomy (NCBI): domain Eukaryota; kingdom Metazoa; phylum Chordata; class Actinopteri; order Syngnathiformes; family Syngnathidae; genus Stigmatopora; species Stigmatopora nigra. The sequence goes on along the minus strand of NC_135518.1, from coordinate 4,329,357 downwards.
CAAAAACACAAGTTCAGAGAATTCTAATCAATATTGAGTACAAGCAGATACTTGAAGTGGTATTATTTATCTGTACGAGTTCGAAGGAAGCTCCCACAAAGGATTCTATAGGGAATATGCAAAGCGCCTCGAACGCAACACAAATCTTTAGAGTTTTAATTAGAAATCCCACCGAGCAAACAAATGCAAAAAGAAACATGAGAGGCCAATGAACACAGGAGAAAATAAATCCTCTGCTGATTTCCATCAATATCCATTTCCCCTAGCGTCCTTCACCTCTCCGCTGTTTTAAGTTAACATGCACTGGGATTAGATAACATGGAAATAAACTGCAGTATGACCGTTTTTTTCGTCCCCGGATTGCAACCAAACAATGTTCAGATACCGCTTCTTTCCGGAATAAATATGTCACAACTCAAGGGCTTCCTCGCATCACGACAAAGCCATCGATGTCTTTGTAGATAAATGTCAAAAGAGAGAAAATATGCATGGTGTTTAATCTTGCGAACAATGGCACCACTTAATCCATGAGTGTACGGAAATTCCCAAAAATGAAGAAGGAAAAAAAAGTAATATTGTGGTTTAACTCATTAGCTCCCACTGACGGTATTCCATTTGGACAAGGATCTTGTTGTGTTCAACTAGTTTATTTCTCAAACAACAAATGAATATCGGTAAATAGATTTTTTTTAATAGGTTGTATTTATTATATATATAAATAAATATATATATATAGATATATTTATAAATTTAGGATTAAAAAACAGGTATAAGAATTGAAAATGTCCTTCAATACCTATTTTCTTATATAAAATTAAAACAAATTCTCTTTTCTGTTATCAAAAAAATACTTTCATATTTTTTAAAAATGTATAGAAAAATTGTAAATGTGATCATTTTAAATTACTTTTTAAGGTGATTTTTTTACATTAAGTAAGAACAAATAATAAAACAAAAAACAACACAAAAAACTTCATTAAAATTTTACAAACATTAATATAGAAAAAGAAAAAAAATATTTTAATGTTTATTATCTATAAAAAAATGTAATCTTAAATAATCTTTTTCATTTTGGCATTTCATTCATTAAAAAGAGCAGTAGACAATACTTATATTCTATAATTTCCACACTGCATCAATTTTACATGAATTTTATTCTAGCAAATGGATGAAGTCGATGCACCACATGCATTACTTTTACAGGCCACATAAACACGTAAACAATTCACCTGACAGCTCTGGTTTAGCACTACAGAAAAGTAGTAGTTAAGACACAATCCAAACAGCTGCCAATTACAGAGATAAGAATTCAATAAAATTAACTGTCCTTATTTGGCAGAGTGCAATTTTATAACCATATATAAGCTTATGAATGGTTAAGGTTATGGGGCAATGATCACAAAATAGAAAATTTTAAGTTACCTAAACTTCTTCCCCAGCCTTATCTGCCTTAGAACACATTTAGAAGTGTAAAGAACGCGAATAACTACAGAAACTTCTGCAACATCAATATCGCTAAATGTATTGTAAACAGGGTCGCAACTATAAAGTATTCCAAAATCCAAAAATCATAATTAGTAGTGGTTGAAGTGAATATTCAGATTTTGTGGCCCTTTTTTCTAGTAGCATTTACCCCAAATATTAATTAAAATTATGTACAATTCTAAATCTCCTTTTAAATCACTACTAAAGGCATGCAACTTCAGTTCAAATGATTTAGACGTCTATTGCCATCAATGGTTGGCGGTGAGTGTATGCCAAAAAATGAGTGTGGCTTACCTCAGAAGCCCCCCCTGCCCTTTGAGCAGGGCCTCATATGGAGGGCCAGTCCTCAGGTCCCCTGGGCAGCGATGGCAGTCAGCCCCCTCCCCCTTGGAGGCTGCACGCGTGCGGGTGTGTCTACGCTCGCAATATGCCGGCCCGCTCACGACACCCTACAGCCACAAGTCATTCACACCTGCGACACACAGGGAGAGAGAGAAAACTTTGCTTATTTTCAGGGCACTGACAAGCACAGCGAGGATAAGAAATGCTGCTGATTGGACAACATTCGATACAAGCTAGTGCTCTGGCATTTGGTGAAACATTATACAACAGTTATGGGAGGTTTTCACACAAACACACACACAAAACACTTTGCGAATTGACATTAGAATATCCTGCAACAAAGCTAAAATACATAAAATTGTGCTGCAACCTATAACAATCAGGATTAAACAGATGCAGCTCAATAAAGTAATACCTCGACATACGTGCAATTTGAGATACAAGTAAAATTTTGAGCAAATATTTGTCTTGAGATACGAGACACATTTTGATATACGAGCATACGAGGAGTATATACGACTTAACGTTGGCAAATGGTCGTGCGTTACGCCAGAAAATAAAATCCCACTGTATAATGCTGTTATTTTTAAATTGGTCCACAATTCCAGTCATACTGCTACTTCCTTTTTGCTACCACCTGTTATGTGCAATTTTGTGGTGTTTAAAAAAGACAAAACTATAACCCCAGCGCTTAAATGTTGTCTACAAATTATTTTATATTGTTGTCAATTATGGTGGTCGGGCAGGTGAGTGGTTGGCGCTGTGGCCTCACAGTTCGGGGGTCAAGGATTCAATCCCACAACGGTCCTCAGTGTGGAGTTTGCAAGTCCCCCCCCCCCCCCCCCCCCCCCCCCCCGTTTGCATGGGTTTTCTCCAGGTACTCCGGTTTCCGCACACATTCCAAAAACATGCATGCTAGGCTGATTGGACACTCTAAATTGCTCCTAGGATTGTGCCCTGCGATTGGCTGGCCACTAATTCAGGGATGTCCCCCTCTAACAACCTCCACGACCCTTGTGAGGATACGCGATTGAGAAAATAAATGAATTAATGGTTGTCAAATAATTTTATGATTTATTAGCAATTGGTTTGTGGCACCTTTTAAGTTTCCTTTCGGTGGCCACAATTAAAACCTTGCGTGACTACTGTGGACAAAGTTGATTTCATTTGTTTGTGTAGTCATCCTGGTAACCATGTAGCGTGCTGCACTGGCTTCTAGATAAGGTTATGTTTTAAAATGTTATATTACATTAGTGCCTGATTTGATTTGATTGTTTTGTAGGAGTGAATGTTAAAAAATAAGATGCGCGAGCTGCATCAGCCATGTGATGTTTATTTCCACACTCTTGATAATGCTTGTATAATCTTAAAAACAAAACAACTTAGTAACCCATTTCATACATTTTCTGCACCGCTTATCCTCACAAGGGTCACAAGGTTTGACAGTTCAACCTACCTTCCATGCATGTTTTTGGTCATTCTGAATTAAAAATATAAAAAAAACCTTAAAAAAATAAATGGGGCGGCCCGGCGCGTTAAGTGGTTAGCGCGTCGGCCTCACAGCTCTGGGATCCTGGGTTCAAATCCAGGTCGGTCCACCTGTGTGGAGTTTGCATGTTCTCCCTGGACCTGCGTGGGTTTTCTATGGATACTTTGGTTTCCTCCCACATTCCAAAGACAAGCACGGTAGGCTGATTTGACACTCTAAATTGCCCCGAGGTATGAGCGTGAATGGTTGTTTATCTCCTGCGATTGGCTGGCCACTGATTCAGTATGTCAGCCGCCGGAGGCAGCTGGGATAAGCTCCATCACCCCCCACAACCTCAATGAGCATAAAGGAATTCAAAAAAACAAATGAATAAAAAGTAAATAAAACATTTGAAAATTATTTAAAAAGTCAAATTTCAGACGTTGAATTGAAGCAAAACCAAGATTTAAAAAAAATAATAAGGAATAAAAACTTTTTAATACACAACATTTTAAATATAGAATGAAATACCACATTTTCATGCCTACAGGGCTCACCGGTCGGTTTAGAAGGCACCGTTTCAGTTGCAGGTTCAATTTCTGTATTTTGCCAATACACAAGGTGCTTTGGATCAATGGGCACTTTAGTACTGTATTGTAGTACCATAATGTTGCGCATGTTTTAAAAAAGTCAGCAAAAGTGAGTTGGATTGTTCTTATAGACGTGATGTGTACTAGCGTCACAGCATTAAAACATAGACAATCCGTCCAAGTCAGAGTTGCCGCCGTGGCTTTCGGAAAATGACGCCAACCGGCTTAAGTGAAAGCTCGGCTTGCTCGCCGACACTTTAGTCCAGGCATCCACACGCCATTCACAAATCATCACATAACTTGCTCAACGCTGCCTTTCTGTTTTTGTATAATTATATTTGCCATAGGACATTTATTGCTCTCAGGCCGCTCGCCTTACATCCGCGGAAACTCAGCGTTGTCTTTTTTAATTGGTGAAGCTTATTTTCCAGCTCCCTGCACTTGCGAACTGAGAACTCATTTTTATTGAGGTCCCACGATACAGCTCGATAGCCACGTTCCTCCGCAAAGAAGAGATTTCCCAGTTTGAATACTCTGCAGGTGCTATTGGCGGGTGTCAAATCGATATTGTTTTGCAAAATAGAAGCCAAATATGTTCATAATCGCACATCAATCCTTTTCTTCTCTACAGAAGTAGCATATCGGCAAGAAATGTACCCGGACAGTCACACAGCGACATCTACAGAATGTTAAATTTGGTCCATACACAAGGCGCACCAACTGATTGGGCGCCCTGTCCATTTTAGAGAAAGTTTTAGACCTTTATGTGCGCCTCGTCAATTTTAGAGAAATGTTTTTGACTTTTGTGCGCACTCTATTTTAGAGAAAACTTTAGACTTTAGAAAATATTTTCTGATTTCTGGAGTCCATGATCTTTAAACAAGAAGGACAAAAATTTGATTTAAGTGTTATTTTAGCAAGAAACATGATGTCGAATGCAGATGATTTACTTACACGGCCTGAAAAAAATATGTTGTGGGCAAAATCTGGACCACAAGCCCTCTGTTTGCAATCCATTTACCAATATATCAACTATTAACCATTGACAGGGATGCACAAAATGTATGGGGATTTCAATGAGTTTGTTACTAGTAGACTTCCAATCCAATGTCGTCGTTTCACTTATTATACAATCGGATCAATGTCGTCTTTTTCACTAGCTAACAGATAAAAACAATGTAAAAACCAGTCCAAATTTAACCACTGAAAAGCAATCGTCATTGTGTTCAGCACAGTTGGGTGCTGATTGTTTTCAGCAAATTTGTAGTGATAGAGATAAATATTGAGACATGGGAAGTTCTCTCAGTGACAATTTTTCTTTCAAAAGTCAACCAAAATGGGAAATGGAGCAGCAACGTGGGACAGCATTTGACAGGTGGCTATAATGAAAAGAAGACAACGACGAATTGGAAGACGAGAAAAATAACCTGTGTGCATCACATAAATGATGCAAGCAGACAGCGGTGTTGCTTAGCAATTGAGGGGGCCCTCAGTCCTCCCTCAAATAAGAAAGTGTGCATCGTGTGATTGGAAACAGCTTGGACAGCACATACACAGCGTCCATTAGATGATTTCTTTTAGAGGCACAAAACGGCCACCAATATAGGATTTGAGACATTTCATTGCAATTTAAAGTACCGCTACTGCCCACAACAATCTCATAAAGCCATTGGTTATGCTCTTTAGCAAGGCATACATTGGAATTTAATCCTGTTACATTTGGCGTATAGCATATAAATACTGTTGGCATCTTTAGCATTAGTACTCATGCGCTATATTATCTATTTTTAAATATTAAGAGTTAAAAAATACATTTACAACTAATCCATTGTAATTTTTATATTTTTGCTTCATTTTCTTAATAGAAAAAAATCACAGGCTGGACTTATTTAACTCCTTTGCTGCAGTTTACAGCAAGAGATGTCAACATGATATTATTCAGAATGGCTGGCATTGAATAATCATGTTTAAGCACCAATTAAGGCGAGAAATGTCCGATCCATAATGACTGGGAGGAGCTAAAAGTGATCATTTAATCGTTGCCAGACATCCCAATTCTAATAGATAGGACATATCGCGACATTAGAAGCAACAAATGAGTTATTTTTATGTAAATACTAAAGCTGATCGAGGCAATAGGAAAAAACAAGTATAAGAATTAAGTGAACTTTCCCATTGAGCACCTGGAAGCGTGCTTATACTATAAGAACTTGGTACGACCTGTCATGTTATATGTTAAGATTTAATTTTATGGCTTAATTAGTTTAACAAAGCAATGGATAGGACTTGAAAATAAATAACATTGCTATACAGAAAACAACATATTTCCCCCTTTCGGGTTGCTAAATAAGAAACATAGAAATGCAATCGTTTGTATAGAAGAAATGGTTAATACGTGTTGTGCACACAACAATGGTTACCACGTGTTGTGTAAGAAATTGCTCCAACAAAAACACTGCCAATACAAGCCTGTTTTTCTCCGTCCGACCAAGCGATGAGCAGAATGGATTGTGCACAGAAGTAGACCAGCCGATAAGTATTTTATTAGGATAAAGTCTATGAGTTTGGACTGTTTTCCATTGTGTCATATAACCGTGCTAGAATTCTTGCCTTTGCTTATGTCATCGTTTTCAACTGTGCAGTGTCAAAAAGATACAAAAAATATTAAATTGCAACATTTCAATAGATATGGGACTGTGCAAGTCTTGATAATGGATTTGTGAAGACTCTTTGACAAGATTCAATAATGTAATTAGTCTTTAAAAATAGTGAAAATGGGGCTTTAAATGAGTCTATGCAAGTATTAACATGATGCAAAATTGCACTAAGGTGAAGCTGGTGTACAAATCATTTTAGCGAGTTTTGTGTTAACGGGAATTTAAAAAAAAGACTTTTTGCATAGCAACATGCTCATAACTTAATACAAACTAATTTAAATGAACTTGGATTAAGATGCAGACACAATCAAAAATAAATTTAATGTAACCTTACACTAAACTTAATTCTAATTTTGTTTTAAATTTTGATACTTTTCTTCTCCCGGGTTGCCTCTATTTGCCAAGCCTCCACACTGACTTTCAGATGCAACCTAATGTATTCCCTTCAAAATATTCCCAAAATGATGCAGACAAGTGTCCTCACAATAGGATAACGCACTACCACTTGCCAACTTGCCCAGGAAGTAGTACTTCTGTCGTATTAGCGAACAAGCTCCGCCATTCGGAATGACTAATGGGAAAAAAAAACACAGAAAAAAATGCAACGCTCCGCCCAGTGCTCATAAAGTTCCACGAGGGAGTTGCGACCAGAAAGAGTGCCCATGATGTTCTTATAAGCAGCCTCTCGCGTCCGCTGTATGCTCGTATATAAAATGTCTCGTATCTCAAGACAAATATTTGCTCAGAATTTTACTCGTATCTCAAAATGCTTGTATGTCGAGGTATTACTGTACAGTACTTTTTCTCAAAAACACATCAGCACACTGCCAAATAATATTTCATTAGTTAATGCTTTGACAAGGTCCACAGGGGAAATTTATCACTCCATTTTTATTTCAATTACCAACCAACATGCAGAAAACACCTTTTTTGCCCTGGTCAATGGACTTAGTAGATGATCCAAAACTAGCATAAATGCACAAATTCCCTTCATATTCCAGTTGCCAATTAACCATACAGCTAGGAAATATAGGAAAACTCGAAATTACATCATTTTTTGAGAAGTCGGGCAACTTTTACACCTTTCTTTAATATTTTTCTTGTGTCTACATTCTTCAAAACGCATCTCCAAAACACACGATCTGAATTTGTCATGACTCACTTCAAATAGGACGTTGTTAATTCTAACTATGAATGTGGTAGCAACGATAGCCTACCGAGCTGTGGCAACCTGGAAGAAGACAAAGACCTTTCTCCTAATTGGCTAATGGTGGCGGGCAGGAAATCCTTTGTAAACACAGAATCAACACAATAACTTTTCAGGTCGCAAATCGCCTATTAAAATGGGAAAATCTCAGCTTAACTATGTAGAACCGTATTAGAAGTATTTCCATTTACTGTGTATTGCAATATCAAGGCCATTTAACAAATAATTGAAAGCAAATATTCCCGTAATGCCCCCTTTAACTTCATGTCCATTACAGATTAGTAGTATATTTGCAAATAAAGATAAAATACATGAAAATATGCGATTATGATTTTTTTTTTTTGGTTTGCCAAATGTTACAAAAAAAGGTAAGATGTTGGTTGATGTTTCTCATTTTGGGTAAACATAAAGTCTGCTTTTAGGTTACAGAAATCAGAACAAGGATTTAGTTAGAGCATGTGGAAAATTTTAAGTTGAACAATGTTTCTAGCTTAGTCATATCTAAATAGTTGCATGTCAATTTAATAGTTTTAGAAACTTTTACTAGGGGTGAAATTGCCTAAAGATTGTTTATTTAACCAAATAGAATATTTGAAAACAGGTTTCGGATTTTCCTGTGCACGATCATTCTGCGACAACATCACAAACACGTTCCGCATGTAAAATTAGCAATTTTGAGTAAATTAACAAAAGAAATTATTCAAAACCTGATATAGATAGTCATAAAATACCTGAACCTTTTACGATACAAAACAAATGAAAATCCCCAAATTAAATGTTTTTATCAACTTTTGAGTGCCTTTAATAATGCCAACCAATGTAGCATTCAATCATCTGCTGTCACTTTTAAGGTATTGGTCACGAATAGATATAAATTACCAAGAAAAATGCAGAAAAAAATGCCCCCCATTATGGTAAAAAGCAGTGCTATATCAAATTTACCCCGTGAGATACAAACACCCTGGGTTTCATGTGGTAATGCAAAGAAAATACCTGAGTGTTGTAACTTTTCAATCAAATACTTGGATACAATATTTTAGCATTGATACTTTTCACAACCCTAGCATATACACAAAACTAACTTTGAAATATTTGCCATTCAAACTGTCATAATACTCATTTTCATCCTCATTTTCTGAACCACTTTGTCGTCACTAGGGTGACGGAGGGTGCCGGAGCCTATCCCAGCTGACTTTGGGCCAGAGGTGGGGGACACCCTGAATTGGTGGCCAGCCAATCACAGCACACAAGGGGACCAGCGACCATTCACTCGTACCTCGGGGCAATTTAAAGTGTCCAATCCACCATGTCTTTGGAGTGTGGAAACCAGTGTACCCGGAAAAAACCCACGCATGCCCGGGAGACCGACCAGGATTCAAACCCACGTCTCCCAGAACTGTGAGGCTGACATACTAACCACTTTCTTTACGTTTTAAAAGGGAAGCAAATTCCAAATGTCAATGTTGTGGCTTGTGTTCTGGAAGCTAAAAAGCTTTAGCAATTCTGTTTGTGGGTGACACTTAAACACGATTCCTGCCAAGAGTGTCACCAAACTACAATTGGGTGTCAAAACACTGTTAATAAATAAACAACAAATGAATTGGGAACTGATTTATTCCGTAGAAGTCAGAAAAAGTATGCTAACACTAGAAGAACCTGTGGCTCTGATCCAGTAGAGACAAAGCTCCCACTTTAGCGTGTTTCAAGTGTGTGTGTAAGACAGCACAAAGCCGCATAAAGTTCTTCACAAACGGCCTCCAAAAATACACACACACGGCTACAAACCCCAAACTATAAATAAACTTAAAGCACACATCGGCTACGCATCAGTCGAGAGTCCTGCCTCGCCTCCCCCCCATTGAATCTCAGCGCCCCACTTGGGCAACTCCTGGTAGCTACAAAAATGAAAAGTCAAAACCAATGGCGCTTGAAAAACTTCTTCCCCCTGTTTTTCCCCTAAAAAAATGAAGTTGTTCCTGTTTCGCCACAGAGCCAGAGCTGCTGCTGCCGCTGCGGTGGGGGTGAAGTAGCTTCGGGGGGGCAGGGAGGACTTGAGCATTCATGGAGCCTCTCGGCCAGCGCAAACAAAGTCTTCCCGAAGAGGGAGGCCACCGGACGGCGAGAAGCACGACGTCCTACCGGTCCCTCGAACGCAACGCGAGGGTTGCCTTCACGGTCACACCGTGGCTCCATAAAGAAAAAGCCTCCCCCCGCGGGAGGGCCCGCGTTGTTCAAGTTATGCTAGCTCCGTTAACAATGTAACAATTAAGATGAGAAGGCTCAAGGCCTTTCTAATCTCTCACCGCCGCCGTGTATAAATCACACAAATCACACCGAAGATGTGTTTTTTTCTGAATGAGAAACGAGAAAATACAATACCCCACGTCCGCGGAGCTCCCGTGGAATGCACAATATGCGCGGCGGGCATTGTATCCTTTTTTTCCATTTTCCCCACCAAGATCGGGCGGTCCTCCAGTGTCGGCGGCTAAAAAAACAGCAATTCTCCGTAGCTTTTGCGCCATGCCGAGACCATCGTGAATAATCCGCTTTTGTCGCGCTGGTTGCTTGCTGGGAATGGGAGGAGGAGGAGGGGACACGAGCAGAGGAGGAAAGGGGGGAAATGGAGCTTCTGTAACGTGGAAAAGAAGCGCCTCGGTTGTCCTCCGCGGCTGTAGACGCGACGCGGGGGCTTTGCTAGCCAGCAGCCGAAGAGCCTTCGGGTGGGTGTGTGTGTGTGTGCGTGTGTGTGAATGGGGAGGGGGTGTCGCTCGGACTCGAACGGACGGATACCGGAGTGAGACGTCCCCGAGAGGAGGACCCCGCGTGTGCCCCGTTGCCAGGAGGCGAGCTCTGCCTTTTACATTGGCTGGCGACACTTTTCCTTTTTCCTATCCGCCGCAAACGTAACACTCACCTGGGACTTCGGATTCCTCATCGCGGCACGCCAAAATCACAACATTTCCACGGAAGCGTCATCAAACACAAACACGTCCCCCTCCGTCGCCGCCTCCCCTCCATTTTCACTCGAGTTTTTCCAGCGGTCCGGTATACTCCATTGCATCCCAGTAAAGATTTTCTGACGTCGCTCTTACGAGCACTCCCGCCAGCAGAGACACCCCTCTCCAATGCGGGAGAATGGTTTGTTCCGAATTCTAAGTAGCAATTCTAGGTCAGGTCTGTGTGCCAGTGAGGCTGCCTGCCTGACTGCTTCAAGTGCTCGCCCGCCGTCGGACAACACAGACGCACCAGTCAACGCCTTCCCGTGGAAAAATCGAAAAATAAATGATCCGATCAATCAGGCAAACGACTCTTTCACATATGGCCACTTTCTTTCCACTTTTATGGAGTTTGAGGAGCAACGTCACATGCTGGGGAGGTGTGAGGTCGTCACCGTCGACATTGGATGGGCGTCAAACTCAATTTTGTCGCGGGCCACGTTGTAGTTTTGTTTTCATTTTGAGGGCTATGATGTGAGCAAACCATAGAAATATTGGACTCATTTTACTTAATGTTTGGGCAATTTACTTTTGAGATTCGCACATGATCAATGGGTCAGCCCGGTGGTGCAAGTGGTAAGCGTGTCAACCTCACAGCTTTGGGGCCCTGGGATCAAATCCAGGTTGGTCCACCTGTGTGGAGTTTGCATCTTCTCCTTGGGCCTGTGTGGGTTTTCTTTGGGTACTGCAGTTTTCTCCCACATCCCAAAAAACATGCATGATAGGACCCTAATTGGACACTCTAAATTGCCCCTAGGTATAAGTATGAGTGTATGGTTCTCCGTCTCCTTGGGCCCTACGATCAGGTGGCCACCAATTCAGGGTGTCCCTTGCCTCTGGCCCAAAGTCAGATGGGATAGGCTCCAGCACCCCCCGCGACCCTAGTGAGGGTAAAGTGGTTCAGAAAATGAGATGAAAGAAATTTGACTTAAATAACACATTTCATGCAATAACAAGGGCAAAAATGGATCTATCTTTAAATGAATTTTATATTGCTATAAACAAATGCATAGTCATTTTTTTTAATAATACATACAATGTCCCATGGACATCGATAATTAAATGACCTTCCTCATCATCAGGACAACCATTTAAAGCTTCCATTTCCCACAATGCAACACCACAGCAACTTTTTACACCTCTCCTTGTTTGTAGTCTCATACATTTTGCGGGGGTTGCCGAAGTCTATCCTGGCTGACCCTTGGGTGATAGGTAGACCACAGCCCAGACTGGTCGCCAGTTAGCCATAAGGTACACCTAGACAAATGACCATTCACATTCACAATCATAAAGCCACCGACAGGAATCGAGCATGTGCCAGCCCACATCGAAGTCAGGTTAAGTGAACCACTAAACCAGAGGTAGGAAACCCATGGCTCGGGAGCCACATGCGGCTCTTTTGATGGGTGCATTTGGCTCTTTGCTAACCTGTGAACTAAAATATTGAAATTGCTACTGACAGAACTGAGATATTACATCTAGAACTGCTTTAATCTTCATTTTTTTGCAGTAGACTCTTCTGGAACGCATCTTGTCATTGATTGGCAACAGCATAAGAATCTTTTTAAAAATTATTCATTTTTTTTCACTTTAAAAGTGGTGAAATCACACAAAAAAAATTGAAAAGGCACTCGTTTACATGTATTTTGACTTTTAAATTCGTAGTATGGCTCACAAGAAATAACATTGGAAAATATGAATTGTTTCTGGCTCTCTTCGTCAAAAGGATTCCCGACCCCTGCACTAAACCATCAGGTGTCCTCTTGTTAGGTAATGAATAATAATAGAATCTCGATTATAGTTATAATATAGTACAATATCTTTGGATCAATAAAAAATAATTAAATGTGAAAATATTCAATAAGAGGCTAACAAATAACTATATAAATCACAGATTTTTTTACCGATTTTGTTTCATTCGCTTTTTATTTAGTGTTCTTTTTTTTAATCAGAAAATGTATTAATTTTTCTGTGAAAAGTTCCTCAGACTCATATGGTAGTTTCTATTAACTCATTGGGTACAATTAATGGCAATAGATGATTAATCCATCAGCGTATTCACTGCCGGCCTTCCAATTTCCAATGGATTAAATGTCTACTAGCAATAAACTCATTTGAATTCCCAGCAGGATGAAAAAAAAAGCCTCACGATTGGACGTCTATCATGTCAATGGCACATGAAAGAAATTTCCGAAAATGAAACTTGACGAAACCTCTGACGCGTGGGCTCGCACGAGCACACGTCTATCACAAGCCTCGGAGGAAGAGTGAAACATTAAAGACATGCAACGTGAGAGTGGTCCTACTCAATTATTCATCAAGATACATTTCAAATGTAACCCAAATGTATAATCAGGACGAGTGGGAATTGGATTAATTGCTATTTAAGTGTACACACTGTTAAACTGGCCTCATTGTATACGCCAACCTGTGTGTGTGGCTTCTGTTAAATCACAAAAGGCTTTCAAAGTAAAGATATTTTTTTGCAAACAGCAAGACATGTCAGAGGATGCCGTTTCAAGCGTAATTCTCCCTCAATCTCAAAATTGTGAATGAATCACACACTCGGTATGTGAAAATACAATCATACCTCTACTTACGAATGCCTGAGTACGAAATTTTCAGGTTACGAATTTTTTTATATGGAAATGAGTTACTCGAGATATGAAAAAGATTAAGACGTTAAGAAATCCCCCTAAAAGTAAATGCATTTCTTTATCGGTTAGTTTATTTTGAAAATATTGTCACGGATGCATTGTATCTCCCTCGCTACCCTTTACTGGGCTCTCATTGGCTGTCTCACAACAACCACTATCCTTGTTTCAAGATTCTCTCTTGCATAACTGTCCACCTCGGCTAAATGCTCCCCTTATTAATGATTGCAAATTCCCCTTATTAAGTGATTTAAAAAATACAAGGGCAACACGGCACATGTTCTCTCTCTCACACACACATAAAAGTCTAAAATGTACTACAAAGTGGACGGCTTTCGGCCCTGGTAGAATGGGCTCTTGCCGCCATCTGGTGGAAAACACGGCTATTACGTCTCCCATTCTAACGGCAGCGGAGAGAACTAATTCAGTGGTGCGGGGCACATTTTGACCTGGCTATTATATTCATTTTAAGACATTAATAAATCCCTTTCTTATAATCTTCTCTCATTTTTGGTGTTTCTCACAAATTTTCAGATAAAATTGGGACACTTTGACCAAATAAAAGGGTTTAGTTGGCGGTTGTGTGAGGACCCTGAAACGAATCAGATAATTTACATAGAAAGTCCTACTCTACTTGCCCTGTGTGGGTTTTCTCCGGGTACTCCAGTTTCCTCCCACATTCCAAAAACATGCATGGTAGGCTGATTGGACATTCTAAATTGCCTTTAGGCATCAGTGTGAGCGTGAATGGTTGTCCGTCTCCTCGTGCCCTGCGATTGGCTGGCCACCGATTCAGGGTGTCCCCCTGCCTCTGGCCCAAAGCCAGCTGGGGTAAGCTCCAGGACGCCCGGTGACCCTAATTGAGGATAAAGCAGTTTACAATATGAATGAATGAATACAAAGAAAAGGTCTATGGGCTATAGCAGACAGACCTGGGCAATTAATTGCACAAAGGGCCGCAGTGGGTGCAGGTTTTGGTTCCAATCCATAAGAGGAAACCTTTCCACCAATTTGGTATCTTATAAGTGCAATCAGTGGATCGCAGTCAGGTGCTTTTTGTTTCAAGAGAAATCTAATTAGTTAAACTGTCTCTGCTGGATTGGTTGGAAAAAAAAACCTGCACCCAAAGCGTCCCTCAAGGACTGGAATTGCCCAGGTCTGGGCTATGGTTTAGAAAAGTGCAATTTATGACATTTAGTAAAGCAGTGGTCCCAAACCACCGGTCTGTGGTCCGATACCGGTCCATCAAAGTAAAAAATATTAACGATTTCAATCTCGGCCTCCTACTTGAGAGATGAGAAAAAGTTGTTCATGCATCTACCCCACCCCCACATAATTTTGTCTTAAGTTGTCAACCTCGCCATTAGCCACTCCGCGGGAAAATCGAAAGATCTTTACCAGTCCGCAGTGAGCAAAAGTTGGGGCAATTGCTGCAGTAAAGTATCAAATAAGTAGTGATTGTTTTATTTTTAAATGTATGTACCTGTCAAAGTTGGGGTCTGAGCTCATAATCAAACCACCATTTCTGGTTTGATTCATTGACATTGAGTCAGAGTAGCATCTTTATCGCTAGAAGGACAGCATATCTCTCCCTCTTCTGCCTAGCGGCGTGAAGCATAAGACTGTTTACGGAAGCGTTAAATAATGCAGATGGTAATATGATAAGTGAGCAGTCAATGTTGGCGTCACGCTTTAAAGAGGGATGGCGAACAGATGGGTCGCTCGCACACAAAGCGTCCTTGCTAGCCGTCGCCATACGCGTTGTCGTCGTGTGACGCCGATGTGGATTGCGGCCGGCTTTTTTAGGTGCTTCGTGTATCTAATGAAAGCCAATGTGGGAAACAGCCAAACCAGGGAGAGCTTTGCGGTGGCTCGCTCATCTTGTCTTGCATGCATAAACATGTCCGACGGAACCAAGCTCGCCTCCTCACGAGTCACAAATATGCAGCGGCAATCCAGACCGAGATAGGTGATGATGATTTAACTCAGTTATGTTTTATTTTGTCCAAGGACTTTTTTTGTGAGAAGACCTATCTCAATATTTAATTAATTTGGCTGTCCTTAACACAGCTAGGGATCAAATTAAGAGGCCCAATTAATAAAACGGGTGAAAAACCATTCATTCATTTTCCAAACCGCTTATTTTCACAAGGATCACGGGGGTGCTTGAGCCTATTCCAGCCAACTATGGGCACCAGGCAAGGGATGCCCTGAATTGGTGGCCAGCCAATCGCAGGGCACAAGGAGATGGACAACCATCTTTATCCCGAAGTCAAAGAAGAATAACATTCATAAGAACTTCAAAGCTACTTAATGTGCTAATGCATTCCTCCAATGGTCTATGTATATTTGTTAAATGTAAATCCACAAATTAAGAGGTTAAACTAGGTTTGAGTTTCTATGCATTTTACTCTTAATGTCTCATTTGAAAAGTAGTATGAGAAAAAAAAGACAAAACATGTTCATATTGTTATCTTTTAGCCCAAGCAGCCCAGCTTTACCTATAAAAACAATGTTTATTAGGCACTCATAACTCCCCTTTGGCACGAGCCCACCCACCTGTGCCTTCCCATTCCACTAAAGCGGTCCGTTAAAGACTAATCAGGGGCGAGGACAATTAAGACGGCGTCCTAATGAGCGGCGGATTTACGGCTAGACGAAGCAAGATGACGATGCCGCGCTATTTCTGCAGACGGGAAACAATACGTGCACGTACCCCCCACCGCCCCATCCTTTGCTTGTTGCCATGGGAACGGAAGCAGACGGCGCAGGTCTGGATCCCTCAGGTCTCCCCGCTCGCACGGACGTCGGAATTCTGTGCCGTCAGAGCTGGCTGCTCCTGTGTGGGCCACTGATACACACTGATTAAAGCAAGTTATAATTTGATTTTCTCAGCAGGCGCCGTTTAATAGAGCAGTTTAACTAAAGCTGTGCCTTCCCCCGGGGCTTAGAGGGAAACGAGCACGAGAAAGAAAAGGCAAAAAGATAGTGAGGGTGAGAGAGAGGCGCTAATCCCAAACACGGCTGTTTATTATTAATATGTGCATACCTTCTTCTTCTCTCTTGCTCCTTTGTGCTTGTGATATTTTACCCCTTGATGCCTCAACCTACATTGAAAATATATACATTCATACACACACAAACATATTATATATATATATATATATATATATATGTATATGTATATATATATATATATATATATATATATATATATATATATATATATATATATATATATATATATATATATATATATATATATATATATATATATATACATATGTATATATATATGCAAAATTACATTGGAAAAAAGAAACAAAAATCCTAAAAAGTAAAAATTGACTAACAAAAATGTAACAATATTATAACAATTTAAATAATTAAAATAAAAAGGAGGAATTTATTCATTCTTATTTATTATTTTAGAAGAGTCCAATAATAATCAAACTAAACTTACTTTTTAAATTTTAACTCAATGTATATATATATATATATATATATATATATATATATATATATATATATATATATATATATATATATATATATATATATATATATATATATATATATATATATATATATATATATATATATATATATATATATATATATATATATATATATATATATATATATATATATATATATATATATATATATTTTTTTTTTTTAATGAAAAACGAATTACATAAAAAGGAAGGGTGTATTATTTAATTCATTTTAAAATTAGACATTTAGCAAATGGCACTGCTTTTCCCAACTTAAGTGATTATGGAAATCTTTTTTTTTTAAGCAGGCAATGAGTTAACTAAATCTTCAGACTTTTAAATATTTTTATATTTAAGTTGCATGACTTTTTTATTTTTGAAAATTAGAGCTGTATTCAATCTATTTAATTAATTATAATTAGTATTTTTGTATTAATGGCATTCATATGCACTGCGTCAATGTTTTATGTATTTGGATAGATGTAAATTCAGGCATCAAGGAGTTAATTTTCCAGTTGCAAATCCAGACCTATTTAGCGGGATAAGCATCTTGAGACAGACAGGGAGGATACGGAGACTGGCATCCTTGCGCCCGCCTTGGAATACCAAGCAGGGGTTGGGGCATGTTAATATTCAGTGTGAGGGGGACGGAGCATGGGGGAGATCAAAGAGAAGGCACAGACGGATGGACACAGAGAAGGATGGTTGAGAGTGGCAAATAAAAATGAAAAAAAGGAGTGAGACCTCTTTTCCTTGGCATCATTGTTACCATGCTAGTGTGTTGCATGCTTCCATCCAGAAAAGGATGCATTTTAAGGATGTTTTGCAATGTGTTTTTCCTATTGAAAAATGATTTAAAAAAATAATTTATTTATTTATAATATTTATTTTATTTTCCCAATTTATTTTATATTTGTATTTTATTTTAACATTTAAAAAGACAAAGGAGAAAAAAGGAAAAGAAAAAAATCCTAATTAAAAATACTGAAAATTATTTACAAATATTAAATATGATTAAATATATCAAAAATACTTTTAAACAAAACACATTCATTTTTAAGAATAAATCGTTTTGAACTGTTAAAAAAATATTATTTTTTTTAAGAAAATATTTTTATAAAAAAGAAGTTATGACACTAAAAAATAAAGACAAAAAAGGGAACTAAAGAGTAAACGCAAAGGAAGATGAAAAGTGAAAAAAGGGAAAAGAAACAAGAAAAGTAAAATTTAAGAAAATGGGAATATACAGTAGAAGGTACATTTAGACACACAAAAAATGCTTTCTCATTAACTTTGTTTCACGCTTTAACTGCAGGCTTGTCTGATTCCGGCAAAATCTGCAACCGGATGAAGCGCAGTGACAGCAACCACCTACACACACACCACACACACGATTTAATGGAAGATGGAGCGGCACATGCCGTATTGACATTTCTCTATATGGAGCCCACCGACCCTCGCTTTGACTTTCTTCATCTCTGTTCCTACGGATACCATAAGATACGTGCGATGGAGAGAAAAAAAAGTTACAGTGGAAAGAAACCGACAGCGGCGAGCACCGAGTCCTCCCTCATTAGCCCTCATTCCCCTTGAGTGACATCCTTAACAAAAGGATGCAGCCCCTGCCGCCATGGCAACAGCCTCCTCCGTCTCCAGCGCCACACAGCTTGCTCCTTGTGTGTGTTTTTTGAGAACATATTTTACCACAAAACCATGAACATAAGAGCCGCATGAATTCTTGGAACGCTTAGAAGTTGAAACAATGTGAATCGGTCAAAATGTACTTTAAAAAAATGGACCAAAATAAAAAACATTTTCTAAGCTTTGCACAGCATCCTCACCATGAAGTTCCTCAATCAAAAGGATCGGACGTCCATCGCCGACAATAATACGGAAACATGAAAATGCTAAGCTAATGCGTGCGCGGAGGGTGCAAAAGGAGGCCTCGTGGCAGCAGCCAGTGTGTCTGGTGTCACAGCAAATCAAGTGCCAGCTGTACACCACCTGCCCACCCACGCGGAGAAAATCTGAAATACGCGCACGAGCGAGCGGGCGCCTATGAATAGAACAGCCACAGTGTTGCCAGCACCCCCCCCCCCTTTCTGCCGCCTACAACATCTTCAGGTACACAAACAAGCTAAGGTCACCTCATTACCTCATCATCTACTTTCCCTCACTATTGGAGGGTTGGGCTACCACCATTATTTTGACCATTATTTAACCCCTCCATCCTTCAATCTACATTTAACAAATATACATACATACAAAAGCATTGGGGAATTATCAAAGCACATGAAATATAGAAGTGTAACATCACAATGAAAAACACAACTACCGTATTTTCACGACTATTAGGCGCACATAAAAGTATTACATTTTCTCCATAATAGACAGGGCACCTTATAATCCAGTGCGCTTTATATATGGACCAATACAAAAATTGTTATCACGATAAAATATAATAAATCAGTCGATAGGGAACACTATCCTCTACAGCTCTCACAACTACGGCAAGCAGCCCCCGGAAGCTCATTTGGTCGTATTTTTGAAAGTTTTTGTCATAGGTAGGTTTAAACGTTATCACTACTTTCCGGTCCACCTACTACCACTAAAAGGAATCTAAAGCTCACAAGCCATATGTGGCTCTTTTCATGGGTGCATATGGCTCTCTGCTAACCTGTGAAGTCAAGTATGGAACCAGAAGGTAAGTCATGAACACACTAATACGAAGAGTCACGTCATTACCTCTAAAGCGCCTTTTAAAAATCATCATTTATTTTCATTCTCTGCGAGTGATACTCATTGATTAGCAATAGCATAAGAATGTTGTCGGGAAATTCAGAGGCTTTTTCTTCACTTTTAAAGTGGTGATATGACTCAAAAAGGCACACATGTATTTTACTTAGTATGACTCTCAAGGAATAATGAATCGAAAACATGAATTGTTTATAGCTCTCGCCATCAAAAAGGTTCACCGACCACTGATATATATAATATATATATATTCCAATATACGAAAACAGGATCCCAGTTACATAATCCCACAAAAGGTACAATACATTTCCATCCTGTATTCTTTATTTTATTTTGAAATTATTGTGGTAGCATTGCGTCCTGTTTGACAATCTCCCTACAGTCCTCTGGCCTTTCATTGGCTGTCTACCAAAAACAACAATGTATTTTTTTTTAATTTTTTGCAGTGTGGTCATAGCAATTTTGTTCTCTATTTATAATTACTGATCTGAATGAAATGAAGAATCAGAAGTACTTAAGTACAAAGCTCGTAAGTAAAAGTACCACTATATATCTACCGTATTTTCACGACTATAAGGCGCACTTAAAAGTCTTACATTTTTTCCAAAATAGACAGGGCGCCTTATAATCCAGTGAGCTTTATATATACATATGGAAAAAAAATTAAAACGTGTCATTCGTTGAGGGTGCACCTTTTAATGCAGTGCACCTTGTAGTCGTGAAAATACGGTATTTTTGCCTTTAATGCCATTGGCAATCCCTATCATTAATAAGCATAGACGTCCAATCATGTGGCTCTTCATTCTTTCTATAAATTGAAATGAGTTCATCAATTGAAGTCATCCAATTTATTTGAATGGGAAAGCTGTCTGCTGCCAAAAGGATTGGATGTCTATCGCGGCCAATGAATTTAAGGGCTAGGAAAAACAGAAAGACATCTTTGACAATTATGAGGTCAACATTTCCCAAAGATTTAACCGCTATCAAAATTAGTTGTCGATTAATTTGCTACTCGGTCAGTTTTGGACCAGTCGATGAATAGTGACGGCCCTGTTCGGGGAATGTTTTGGGGGAGGCCTCCCTCGTCTGGGGAAGCGTCTCTAGGGAGGATTTCCAGTGGCTGCATGCAACCACGAGATGTCATTACTCAGTTCTAACAGCATGTGTAGCTTGGCCATAATATTCCAGCTTAGTGTGTGTATGTGCGTGTGTGATAGTGTTATGTGTCTGGTCCCTCTGTTTCTCGGCTGTCTGTGGCCTCCTCTTCCCCATGAATACTAATGCGCTTCAAACCCCAGAGATCAACCCCTCCCCTCACCGGCGCCTTCATCCGTCTCCTCCTCCTGCTTTCGCCTTTAACTTTCCCATCTTCTTCTCCACCCCGAGTGCCTGCCCGCTTATTCCTTCCCACGTCATTCAGGTTGCTCGACTTTAACTCCTTCCCTGCCGATCGCAACAAACCCTCCCCAGTCCAAATGGATGCCATCACACAGGCATAGGGACTAAAATCTTGCGGAAAATGACTGTCTGTACGTCGACTTTTGGTGGACAGTAACGGATTTGGTCATAAGATGGGATCGGTTCCAGTGGTTGTGGGTGTTTTCAGTGCCATAGTGCCTTTTGTCTACTGTAAAGCAAACCATTAGTCAAACATATCCACTAAGTACCATTATTTTCTCGCATATAAGTCGCATTTGTAACTAAAACATATGATGACTGAATCAAGGGTATGCTTATATGCGCACAAGACTTACACTGTTGCTATACGCTTTTTAACCAGTAGATGTTGTAGAAAAAAATCCACGATGTACTGAAGTCACAATATTCGAGGGATTACTGTGTATATGTGTTTGTGTGTATATATGTAAGTAAATGCATTTTTGTGTGTAAATATGTATATACATGCGTATGTGTGTAAATATGTATATAAATGCATATGTGTGTAAATATGTAGATAAATGCATATATGTGAATAAATATGTATAAAAATATATGAATGTGTGTGTATATGTGTGTATGTATATATATAAATATGTATATACATAAATGTATATACATGGAAATAAAAAGAGTAGTTATAATGGGGGTGATCCTACTTCGCGATTTTTCAATTATGACCGCCATGTCTGGTCTACATTAACCGCGACATTCGAGGGATTACTGTATGATCTTTTTGCCCAATTATTGAACAGGAAATGTATAAAAACATAAATATTTTTTTATTTTAAATAGTTGGTTTTTTTAGACAAACATTTTTAAAAACTTTTAACATTTTAACATTCTCCTTTTTTTAAAATTGCATTAAAATATAAATATTCCTTAAAATAGTTATATTTTAATAATTTGATCACTGATAAATTTGGGCATCAAGGGGTTAAAACTATTTAAAGTATAGAAAGACAGTTAGTTTGAATGTTGTCAAATTGCACAAAACTACATGCTGAATGTAAAAACAGTTTATCTATATAGCGACTTAGATTCAATGGAAACTAGCGTGTTGTGCTTCTCTTTTTGTGTGTCATCCATATAAATATGAACATAGTGAAAGCGAAGGAGCAATCCAGCAGCCTCTGCTCATTCACATTCCTCTTGACGTTTTATTTTTTATTCCATTTTGAAGGTTGTAGTTAAAAAAAAGCAACAGGCTACTTGTTGTCTCACCCAAAAACAACAACATGGCAAACACAGACATGCAAACAATTCACACTGCAGGACCACTTTGAGTTTCATCATACACCCCCCCCCCCCCTCCTCAGTTGCTTTCTTTCTCTAGAGAAGGGAAAGAAGGGAATGGAGAGGAGTGCAAAGAGGAGGAGGGGTGTCTCATTCCCCATCTTTTGTTGCTTCTCGGGAGGGAGAGAGGACATATCCCCTCTCTCTCTCTTTTTCCAGCCCCCATTCACTCACACACACACATGAAAGCGCCGCTAAAGGCTCATTTGCGCCACACACACTCCTCCTCGACGCCGCTCTTGTGTAACCCCCACCCCACTCCTCCCTCGGCAGGCCGCGCTTGGTTCCTTCCGAGCATTCCTGCCAAGTGGCTTCCACACACGGAAGCAAAAAAAAAAAAAAAATCTCGTCTCAGGCAATTGCTGACGAGCTCCAAACGAGACGGGCCACTCTCACCCTCAGCGAATGAGCTGTCCTGGCTTTTTTACCCTTAACCTCCCCCCATTGCTCTTCCTTCCCCCCGCTGAGAATGCGGGGGCCCCAGCGGCATAAATTGTCAGCTGTTCCTGGGCGTACTCTCTGGAAGCCCACATATGCGGACCGTGGGGCTGCGAGGGTAACCTGAGAAAGCCGGACCCCGCTGCTTTCCCGGTCTTGAAAAAGTAGACGGAGGGTCCGACAATAATGCAGCAGTGTGAAGGAAACGCTCAAACGCGGGGCCCCCAAATGGGGCCTTAGTAAGGTTTGGGTGGAAACACAGACTGCTACGAAAAATTGCAAAATTCACCGTCGTCGACAGTGACGTCGCATCCATCTAGTACCGAAATTACATTTGAATTGCCCCAACATTAACAGGAAGTGACCCAAAATGTGCAAGATGTGAACTATGAAATGCCCCCAAATCATCTGAAAGTGACCAAAAATGAACAGAAAGTGAGCCATCAGTGCCCCAAAACAACAGGAAGTGACACGGAAAAAACATCACATTCAACACGAAGTGACACGGAAATGCAACACACTCAACAGGAAGTGACAAGGAAATGCCCCACAATCAACAGGAAGTGAAACAGAGATGCCTCACAATCAACAGGAATTGCCTAAAATTGTCAAATGATCCCGAAAAAGCAGCATGTAAGACACCAATGCCCCAAAGTGTCTAGGAAGTCTGCCTGAATCCCCTAAAATGAACAAAGAAGTGACCCAAAAGAACAAAAACTGAACCATCAGTGCCCCAAAACAACTGTAAATGAGTTAGAAATGCCATAAAATTAACAAAATATGGAGGATGTTCCACTGCAATTCCCCTAAATCAAGGGTGTCAGACTTGGGTTGGATTGCCGGCCGCGTTAACGTCAACCCTGATATTTAGATTTTTTTTATTTTTATAAATGGATTAAAAGAACTGGATTAAAAGATCTGAATATTACATTTTTTTATAGATCTAAAACAATGTTTATTTTAGCTTTTTTTAATACAATTTTTAGATTTTACAAAATGATTTTTGAACTAAAATACAGAAAAAATGATTAAAAATGACAATTATTGATTTAAAAGAGGGAAAATCAGGAAATGTAATACACATCTATACTATTCATTTTAATTTGATCTTAAAACAGAAAGTTGGCATGTTTTTCTTTTCTCGGGCCGCAAAAAACGATGCGGCGGGCCAGATTTGGCCCCCGGGCCGCCACTTTGACAGAGGTGCCCTAAATGTATAGGAAGTACCCCTAAATCTCCCCAAGATTAACAAAGAAGTGACAATGAAAACCCCCAAACAATCTGAAAGTGAGCCCAAAGTATCAACAAGCCAATAGGAAGTGACATGGAAAAGATTGACAATCAACAGCGGAAATGCCCTCAAATTAAACAACCCATTCAATGTGTGCAGGATGTGACACAGCAATGCCTCAAAATGTTTACAAAGTGACTGCAAATACACCCTAAAATGAACTAAGAAGTGAGCCAAAATTAACTGAATTGTCTGCCTTTGACAATGATAGCATCCAATTTCTCTGACTGAGAAGATTCACTGTGAATGCTCATCTTTTTGGGTGCCATTGACAGCACTATACGTCCAATTCATTTTGGTCAGGAAGGGCAAATGAATGAAAATGAATATTGCTTTGGGATGTTTTAAATTTCACCAGATATACAAAGTACTATTTAGCATTGAATATTAAAAAATAACCTAAATAATTGTATAATTAAGTAAAAATGACTGTCAAAGCATTCACACAATAAATCAGTATTTTGACTTCTTAATCAAGAACAAAAGAGTAGTGGACTACTGAATATAAAAATCTCTTACCTGAAATGAAGTTATTTGCACAGCACTTTTGCCACCTAGTGGTGTATCAGAGACATTGGTCTATTAAGTGAAATAATAGAACATTTCCAAATTAGCAATAAAGAAAATGTTATCGACAATAAAAACAGAAATATAGATATAGTTTATCTTATAAACTAAAATAAATAAAACAAAAAATGACAAATACTCCTAAGAGGGTAATAAAACACTCAAATGAAGTCCTTTGAAGGAATAGGGTGTCATAGATGGAATAGAAAGATGTTTTTTTCCCTTACTTTTCACTTATCCAAAGGAAAATATAAAGACTTCTACAAGCAATTAAAAAAACTTTTTAGCTTTTGATCGTTTGTAGAGATAGAACTGATCTACCATTTTTATTTATATAAGATTTGTTTTATCCTTGTTTTTTTGTTTAAAAAAAAGTCTTCTTTAAAAACAACATTCAATTGAATAAGATTCAATATAAAACAATCAGATTTTTTTATTCAAGAAATTATATATTTATTATGTATTTTCCCTTTCTCTTTTAAATATTATTTTTTTGACTGAAGTTAAATTGATTTATGAATTCACTTCTATTAAAAATAAGAAAATATTTACCGATAAAAAACAATTATTTCCTCAAGCAATGTAATCAAATCGGCTATCAAAATGGCAGTCAATAAATTTGAAAATCTATTTAACGATCAATCGTGACAGGCACATTAATTCCAAAACATCACAATGATCATGAAAAGCTTGGTCTATAATGCACAATTGAATATTTAATATTTAATTCTAACCAGCACATCATAATTACCATAACTTCTCACATATTAGCCGCCCCCGGATATAAGACGCACCTTTAAAATTGCCTTAAAATCGCAGAATTTCTCACGTATAAGCCGCCCCTTTAAAATTGCCTTAAAATCGCAGAATTTCTCACGTATAAGCCGCCCCTTTAAAATTGCCTTAAAATCGCAGAATTTCTCACGTATAAGCCGCCCCTTGATTCATAATTTTCACCCCCCTATTCATGGTTTTAATAGGCAGTATAAATGTCTTACTTTGAAGGGAGAATTTTAAGAAAAATCCTTGCAGGTGGATTGGACATGTATTGCCGCCAACCACACTGAAACTGAAATATGCTTAAAATGGATTGGAGACGCTAAACGTTACATATCCATAGATTTATTGATCAAATTTGAAGATCCCCAGAGCAAACACATAACCCTTCCAAAGCACAAAAAGCACAGGAATGCATTTAAAATCAGCTCTATTTCAATTCATTCCGCATTCATTTACTTCCCGGACAATAAAACGTTATATAAGCTCCCAGCATTTTTATATAAATACTCTTGTATTATTGTTAAATATCCTATCATTTGACATGCCGGCTCAACACGCACAGTAGAGACTATAGCAAAGAAATAAAAATAAAGAAAAGGTCATTAAAGCAGGTATATCAATATATAAAAGTCCAAAAACGTATTCAGTCTTGTCAATATTTTGAGTTTTAATTTGACAACCCTATTCATTTGCATGTGCGGACGTTGCAATTATTCAGTAGATTAGCGGACGGACTGGATGGATCCGATTGGGCGGAACAGTCGTGCACGGATTACGTGAGACAGGGTTCCACAAATATTTTGATGTCACATTCTAAAATTTTCATATCATTTGAAATTATGGTGTACTGGGCTACAACACAATTCCTTATCTTTTTAATTTTCCCGATACATATTAAAATACTCTAATTTCACTGTTTCCAACTGTTCCCAATCTAGGAAAGCGAGCTCTGGAGCGCTTATCGCTGCTCAATCCGCAATGGGCGGACCACCAATGGCCTCCAAATTGCGGCATTTCATTGCGACGCACGTTTTGAAGTGTCCAAGATCAAAATGTCAATGTACAATCAGCTCATCGCAGCTCGCCGGCTGGTTCCACAATTAAGATTATGGTAGAGAACCAGATTCACTTGTCAAAAATGGCTAGCGAGCCGCATGTTCCCGAGCCCTGATGTGATTAGAACGAAATGGCGGCCGCACGTTTACTCACAGAACGGACACTAGCAAAATACACTTCAAGTATCCCCTCCCTTAGCTTCAAGTATTCCACCCCCAACTTCAAATTCTTCCTCGGTTTTTACAAGATAAGCTAAAGATATACTATAAATGTGCCCCGAATTTAACTATACATATAGGACGATGACTTAACACGTTATGGTTGTGGGCTTTTTTTGTTTTTGTTTTTTGTTTTTGTTTGTTTAACACAACTATGAGCATGTGGGACATGTTCCCCCGTCCCCTGAGTGTAATGTTCAAGTTTTGCCGGTTTTAGGGGGAGAAACGGACACAGGAGTCCTTGGTTTGGTTTCGGAAAGAGAATCAAAAAGACAAGTCACTCGTCATTACAGACCCCATTGTGCTTGTGTATGAAGGCTCCATTTATGTACAAGCTTCCGGTTGCTCCTGTGACGTTCCTGTGACTTGATATTACCGGACCCTGGAAGGAAAAAAAAAGTAGTTTGTCACGCTGAAGACAATATCTTAATGCTCTCGCCGTGGGATTTTAGGCCTAGATTGGCACATCAGTATCAATTTTGTCTTTTTAACGACGGTGATAAAAATCCAATCCATTTGGTCTCTCTGTAGACCATTTCAGTCTTAAAGTGGTTTATACTTCAAAACGTATTTGTGCACAATATCGCTTTTAAATCACCCTGCTCTGAAAGTTAAATATAGTAGGGATAAGCATTTTAGTTTACCCCTGATAAGACAAATATTTTTTATACCCCAAAAATGATGGCATTCACAAGTGAAGGCATTTTGCGAGCTCAGTGGGTGCGCTGATGCAATCATAATGGGTAATAAATGATGTCACAAGGATGAGAAGTCAAACTAGGATTCTAACATTCAATTGGCTAAAATAGTTGGTTGACAAAATAAATGTCTGCCCCCACTTGCGATGTCCACTTCCTGGAAATACTGGCTTTTATCTTAACCCCATCACACCCTCCACTATTACACATCACAAAAATTAAATTGAGTGACTTTCCAATTGGCTAAAACAAGATTCTGTCCCCTGAAAAGCAAGTGATAAAGATGTTGTTTGTTAATTGGACCCACCTTAACCTCAATTCAGCAGACATCACGGTTGTTTTCAGGAGCCTGCAGCAATGCAGCTCCGACATTTGTACAACTTGGGGTCGTGAGTGCGGATATGGTTTCGTACATTCCTCAGTCGAAAGAACGTCTTACTGCAAAGCTTTAGAGGAGAAGACCAGAAACATTCAATATCAAACTTAAAGGAGGACGAAGCGGCTTTGTGCTTACCAGACACGGCCAGTGCTTGCCCTCGATGTGACGCAGGCGATGCATAATGAGCGTGTCGCAGTCCCGGTAGGAGACAGCGCATTCCGCACAGGAGTGGGCCGCTGCTTTGGGGGCCTGGCTGCGCGGGCTCCGTAGTTGCTTTAGCCTCGACCGACGAACCGAGTCCAGTACCGCGTGGGTCCTGCCGCTCACGGGGATGGAGCTTGGCTCTTGCTAATAATGGGTTTGAGATGAGGTCAGCTTCATTGTTGGGGATAAATGTCTGAACCATTTGACCGAGAGGGTCTGGCCAAGATCGATCTGCCGCTGCCAGGCCCTCTCAGTTCAATGGATGGTACATATACTGTATTTTCTCCAATTTAAGCCGTATGTGTAACTAAAACAAATTATGACTGAAACAGGATACGGCTTAGATGCACACAAGACTTAGAGTTGTTATACTCTTTCACTAGATGTTGGCAAATTAAGATTTACATTTTTTTGGGTTATTTTCTGTTTTGCAAAAAGAAAACAACCATTACTGGATGAATTACCAATTCCTTATGATATTGACACAAATAATGCCCTTTGGATTCATACAGTATCTCAGAAATACCACATGCAATGAATGATTAAAAAAAAAAAATTTCCCTTCAAAGTAACACATTGGTACTGAAAATTATGAATCAAGCGGGCTTATATGCAAAAAATTGTCAAATTCAACAATTTTAAGGCAATTTCAATGGTGCAACTTTTACCTGGGGGTGGCTTATGTGCGAGAAAATACAGTACCTGTTTACCTACCTTTGGTGTGATCCGTGTAGCTGTTGACCTTCTGGATCTGACCACAGGAACACTGTCCCGATGGTTGTTTTTGGGTGTCTGGGTCACGCTCTTCTCAACCCTCTCCCTTTTCACTACTGTCAATGCGGCAAGCGAACTTCTGCCTCTAAGAACCCTATGATTGGCCTGAGGAGTTGCAAACTTGTCACGGACTTGCGAAACAGAGCGCGTCAAACAGATATCCACGCTCTCCTCTTCTTTTTTGATCCCCATGGTCGCCCCTGACGGTCGGCAGAAGCTGAATAAAAAGCCAGAGTCCAGTAGTTTAATGGGGGGTTTGCTCTGGCGTTTGCCCAGGTCCGGAGAGGGAGGATCTAAGAAGAGGCCGCTGCCGACAGGCACCGGATCTGCGGGTTCTTCTTTGATGACTTTGTACAGAGGGTGGTTGTAGATGGCCGGGGGAGAAGAGCGCTCGGAGAATTGAAACCCACAACTGGGATGATCAGTCTTCACTTGTTTGTCAGCGTTCGTCTCCTCCCTTAAGACTTTCCTTGGCCTGCCCCGCGAGGGCTTTGCTTGATCTCTTCCACTGCCCTGCTTCGGTTTTGCTTTCGTCCCTGGACGGCCACTGTTGTAGCGGAGCGTCTTAACCGCCTCGACGGTGTTCCTGGCACAGGTCCTCTGAGAAGTTTGATTGTTCGAAGCGACACAATGACCTGAGACTGAATATTCGGCTGGTTCGGGTTTGATCCTGAACGTGTTGTTTGCAGGTGTTTTGTTGGTGCTACGGCATTGGGTCTGCTGGGGAGGAGGGATTCGGACGCTATTCCTGACGGAGCGCCTGAGCTCTCTTCCACTGAAGACAGACTGGGTCGTGGCTTGGAAGATATTGGGTAGGATGCCATGGCTGCGCATGCGCCGGTCACTCGGGGGGACTTGTTTATTAGGAGTATGTCTCTTCCTAATTCCTTCTACAATGGGGGGAGAATCCGACTTTGTTTTCATAGTTTTGTTGAGGAGCAGATTGTTAACAGGGTCACAAAGGGGAAGAGACAGGGTCACGGGCCTGTATGGCAGCACCGGGGGCACAGAACGGGGTTTCCGTCTCTTGGTTAGAGAGTAGTTGTTGGCTTTTAGCTTCCTGAGTCGTTTCTTTTGCCTCCAACCGATCAAATCTTCAGGTCGGGGGAGAAGGGCGGTCCTCTGCAGTCCGAGAACCAGCATTAGTTTGTATTTCTCCTGAGCTCTTGCATAGTCCTCCTCATCAACTTGCACTTCTTCCACTTCCTCCTTCACCCTGACAGGACTGCAAACCGGACTGGATATGGGGGTCCGCGACTTCCGGTTTCCCCGCGGGCTTTCCTGCGTAGGGAGCAATCGCTGAACCTTCTGCGCGGCGCCAGTACTTGAGCGCAAAAGACGGGTGTTAGATGGTGCCAGGGGGGAGTAACTCTTGGACTGTGGGGTACCCAGGAGATTTCTGGAAGCAGCTCGCTTCTTAGAAGAAGGAGATTTAAAGTCCATTAGCTTCATCCTGTGCGAAGGGCTCAGAGGGAGTCCGTTTTTAACTCTGGCATCTGGCGTCCCATTCGAATTGCAACTCGGACTTCCGTCCAAAGACTCGTCAGATGTGTTCAGGGTTCGCCAGAAGCCGCTGGTGTTATCCATCGGTTCCCTTTTGGTTTCTATTTGCTGCCCGCAAACGACGCCGTAGGCCAATTTGAAATCCCGGCTCGGGTGAGGAACGTGGTGGTGCTCTTTCATGAGAGCGGAGCAAGCCTCCACAGCGGGCCACATGCCCAGGTGGCGAGCCATGGTAATGACTTCGGGGAGGTCATCCTGGCGCACGCACAGAGTGGAGGAGTAGGAGAAGTCCAGCAAACACAAAAGGTTGTCTTCACTGAAGCCTGTAAATGGAAGAGAAAAATCCTTCAGGTTTTGATTGGTAAATGAGGTTACAAAGACAATCTAGTGAAAAATCTGTGGCTGCTTCATGACCTCATCTCCTGTCTACTTTTAAGATAATATCAAAGGGGCCACAGGACTGAAACTGGGCTGCCACATCTTTCGTCAGTTGAAACTGAAGACAGATATTTATGCCAATTTCAAAGACGGCAAATTTAACAGCTCACCAAAACTTTAGTAAAAACTTGTCTGAAAATGTAATGCAATGAAACTAAAAGAATTTAAGACCTAGAAGAATTAATTGATTTTAAGACTCCTATTTTGAGGGAACAGTGAAAATATCCACCCTGTACTAAATACATTGAGAAGACTTAACTTAAAATTGTTGTCTGTGTGATGTTTTTATGAACTAATGAACTTTAAATGTACACATTTGACATCACTTTACCAGTGAGATCTACGTCCGCCTTTATACTGGAGTCCATGTCTGTAAAGATCTCCTGGAAGTGGTCGCTCACAGCCGCCAGGACCGCCCTGTGCGCAGCGTATGACCGCCCATTTGTGCGCAAGGTGATGTCACAGAACATCCCTGCCTCCCGCTGACTCTTCAGCTTCCGTAGCATATCAGAACTGTGCGATGCCATTGTTTTGGTGACGCATCCTTGGCCACCCTGTTTCTAGTAGAAGGAAAAATTTTGAGAACAGAAAAGAGAGGGTGCATAGTTGTATTTTTATGACAAAAACCCCAAACCTCTCACCTCTCTCTTGCAATGATGACTGCGACACTCAGGACAGTCCAGCACAAAGTCTCGGATCTGGAAGTACATCCCTGAAATTTGAAGAAAAAAAAAGTCAATTTATTTAAGATAAGTTAAATTGAAACAAACTTCTCATCTTGAATTCTGAAAAAGTTTCAAACCACTTTTTTTTAAACTACACCCACAACACTGACGTAATCACTGTGATAGTAAATAGTGAAATAATCATTCGGAAAAAGATGCATTAAAAACAATCTTATCAAATAGTCCTGTCAAGGTTTCTAGCTCCAATTGAATGTTTAAAAAGATCCTAGTAACTCATAATTTTAGTTATCTACAGTCATACTGCACTTGATTGTACTATGCACAAGTATCATGAACCGGTCTCGTTCTAGTCTCAGGGTAAGAATTATTTTTGAAAACCAGCATTTAAACTTCATTTTATCATAAATAATGCAAATACATTTAATTTTTTGTAACTAACATTTTATCAAAAAGACCACACTCTTTGGCGTCAAATTTACTAGCGTCGCACATGGCTTTGAGTTCATTAAAAAAAAACATCAAAGATGATAGAATAGTAGGAGGGCGGGTGAGTGGTGAGCGCATCAGCCTTTTAGCTCTGGGGTCCGGGGTTCAAATCCAGGTTGGTTCACCTGTATGGAGTTTGCATGTTCTACCTGTCGGCCTGTGTGGGTTTTCTCTGGTTTCCTCACACATTACAAAGACATGCATGATAGGCTGACTGGACACTAAAGTGCTCCTAGGTATGGGTGTGAGAGTGAATGGTTGTTTGTCTCCTTGTGCCCTGCGATTGGGTGGCCACCAATTCAGGGTGTGCCCCACCTCTGGCCCAAAGTCACCTGGGATAGGCTCCAGCACCCACTGTAACCATAGTGAGGCTAAAGCGGTTCAGAAAATGAGAAAATAGGGTTTTGTGTGGTAATTTGACCAAATGACATGGATAATTTGTAGTCAAAGGTAAAACTGCTCATTTTATAATAGTTAATCTATCATCGTCAATGGCAGCTAATGAGTTCATGTAAATCATGTGTACACACAAACATGTACACGCTTTAATCTCAATAGTGCTCTGGAGCACAACTCTTTTACACAAAAAGTAACATTTGATGTGCAATGTTTTTTTTATCGCGATCACCATACACTCCCCCCTGGTAACATTCTTATTATCGTGCAGAAATGTTATTTTGTGACAAATTCAAGGTTGTAAAAAAATGACGTTCTTACCATCCCACCAGTAGTTATCAGCTACACATTTGTAAGTCTCCTCAAGGGAGAGATGCCGCTTGCCATTTGATCGTCGGTGAAAGGTGGCGATCGCCTCCAATCTCCGATCTTCATCCAAAACTTCTCGAAAGTTAAGGAAACCCCTCTCCAGTTTTTTTCGGTACAGCAAACCGTCGATCCACTCATAGTTTGGAGACCAGCAACTCGTCCCTTTCATGGCCATCGTGTCTTGTGTCATAAACTCTGATCAATAGGACGGAACTTTGCCCCTGTTTTGAGAAGGACCTTGTAAAAACTCCCTCAAGTCTAATTTAACACACTTTGTTTATCCATTAGAAACGATTTCTAGGAAAAATTAAAAAAAGAAACCTTAAAGCTTATAAAACGATGTTGACAAAACTGCCAGGCGCCATTCAGCGGATGCTCCTGATTTGTATAGCCGTTGAAGGCATCACTCCTGGTCTACTTAAAGATCACATATATGGCTATAGTTCATGTTTAACAAACGTTTTTGGTCACATTGTTGACGTTGTGGCGTTCAAACGGCGACGCACTTGTTTCGGTGGACTCTTGCTTCGTGTGGCGATAAACAAATGCAGCCTCGCTCTGTCCCCGGTTAGCAAGCTTCGCCCCCCGGCAGCGGTGCGCGTTGCATCTACCTCAGGTGGTCGGGAGTGGTCCTTGGAGCTGGAGCACGGCGGGCGGCGTTAACTTGAGATTTCTTTCCACCAACTCGAGTCGGAAGCAACATGATGACGCAGCTATCAGCTCACCATCGCCACCTCCAACGACCTAAAAAAATAAAGCGAGGTTGCCCTCTGCTATTAGCCCTAAAATCGTGGCCAATAGCCACCCGGCCTTGTCAAAAGCCTATCGACAAACTCTGGTTTAACACGGGCGTGAGTTCTGAAAGATCCGGTGGCGGTTAAATCCACTCCGGTGGTCAAATCATCCAAATTTTAAACTCGCAACCTTCTGTTTGTTGCTAATCAGCCTAAGAAAGCCAACTCTTCCCCGCCTTCTCACAGTGCACAGAACCGTTAAAGAGACCGAGTAAACACAATTGTGATTGGCCAAAAAGCACGTCAATCTTTTGAGTATTCACTGTATATCAAGTTAGGTTGACCGAAGCCATTTCTGAGTGATTTGATCAAAAAAGCAAAGTTTATATATATTTTTTAATAATTTTTTTATATAGAAAGAAAATGCTAATTATATATATATATATATATATATATATATATATATATATATATATATATATATATATATATATATATATATATATATATATATATATATATATATATATATATATATATATATATATATATATATATATATATATATATATATATATATATATATATATATATATACATATATATATATATATATATACACTAGTTACAATAAATTGAATGTCAATGAGTGTAAATAATTTAAGATTAAAAAAGATTTGGATTATTTTGATTGATTAAGTGGTCAATTTCATCAATGGGGCAAATAATTGCTGCAAATCCTCTCAGTCCAAATGAATTGGACAGCTATCCCAGTCAATTGCTAACCAAATTGCAAATTATTATTGAAAACAAAGAAAATGCATTCCACATAAAGACATTATAGTTGTAATCTTTTATTACAGAGTACAAAAATGAAAACTTAAATTACAGTTTTACCATTACAAGCTAATAGCACGTAACCACCAAGTGCTTGTTTATTTATGACTGCAAGTTTTCGAGAGAAGTATTAAGGGTCCTAAGACCAAATTTCAAACATTACAGTAGCAAATTAAAATACAAAACTCCTCATCGTGGGCAGATTTTAAGCACGTCATGCTCTGATTTCATCGTAACGTGACAGTTCCTTTTGTGGCATCACGGCTTTGTGGCGGTGACGTCATCGCATGTCTTGGGCCGTTTGGACTCTGGAGGCTGGCAGAGAGAATCGCTGGGAGAAGGGCGGGCTGAAGGAAGATAGCAGATGAGTGTTAACCATGTGACATCAGGAAAACCTAGTTTGACCAGTTAACCTTTTAGGAGTTGCTATATTTGGTAACAATAATAATCAAGATAAGACAACTTATAAAAGACGGCATCCATATATGTAGATCAGCATTTCCCAACCTTTTTGAGCTGTTTTTACATGAAAAAAAATCTCAAGGCAAACTACCAAATTCAAAACTATGCGCCCTATTTTAACAATATAAAGTCGTTCTCATCAAAGTTTTATTAACAGGAATTAAATAATCTCCCAAAATAATTCCAAAATCTAATTTTCACGCCGATCTAATGTCATCAAAATTGATGTCGGCAGACCTCGAACAACTTCCTGTTTGAGTGATGTTAAAATCATTAATGTAACGTTTTTAAATGATATTTTAATGTTTGACTTTTTCTCCCTATATTACACAGAAATTAAGGTGCTCACAAACTTTACGTAGCCAAAAGTCGGTGCCCTTGAAACCAAACAACTTCCAGTTCACGTAACGTAAAAACAAGGAAACAACTTACCGTATTTTCACGACTATAAAGGCGCACTTAAGTCTTAAATTTTCTCCAAAATAGACAAGGCGCCTTATAATCCAGTGTGCTTTTATATGGAAAAAAAATAAAATGTGTCATTCATTGAGGGTGCGCCTTAAAGCCGTGAAAATACGGAACATCTCATATTACCACAACTTTTTCCCCCTCCTAATATTACTTCAATCACCTATCATTACGAGAAGAGGCGTCCCCCAACACCAGCCTCTTCGCTGCTGCTGATGGGGTGATGGGACAATTTAGGAGGATCTAGGCAGGGAAGATAATCAGCTCCAAACTACTAAGGGACTGTGCGGATCAGCTTGAAAGAGTGATTCTGTAT
The DNA here is from genome assembly GCF_051989575.1 of Stigmatopora nigra. NCBI lineage: Eukaryota > Metazoa > Chordata > Actinopteri > Syngnathiformes > Syngnathidae > Stigmatopora > Stigmatopora nigra. The sequence continues at coordinate 4,293,874 of NC_135518.1, read as the reverse complement.
ATTTAACCTCAGTCTGTCTGCAGAAGGTCCCCAGCTTGTGGACTTACTGTGTGTGGCTCCAGTTTTCTTACCTAGGTCTACAATGTCTTCTGTGTCTGTGCTTGATAGTGCAACCAAGGGAATTTCCCAAATACGGGATGAAATAAAGTTCTAATCTAATTTAATCTAAATATTATTATTTGAATATTGTAGTAGTAGAATCTATGATTTAATGTTCACCATATTTTGATTTTAATCTCCTAATTCGATTTTAATATTGAAATTGTTCAATTTTTTCTCGAGTTATTACAATAATTATCTCAAATCTTTTTTTAATATACAATACAATACAAAAAAATAATTGGGACTGAGATTGAGAAGAAAAAATCATTATGGACCCCAAAACGTACTTTAAAAAAATCACAGTATTTAACTCATTGTCTGCCACAGACAGGAATAGATGTGCAATTCATTTAAACTGAACACTGAGAAGGGTGAATGAATATTCATTTATTCACCCCTCAGTATAAATGGACGTCTAATGTTAATGGCTCTCAATAAGTTAGAAAGGGTGGATAACCCCAGACTGACCGTGTTTTGCCTTCTCGGAGGAAGTTGGAGAGGGGAAGGACAAACTGGTCCCATTTGATCCAACAGGAGTCAGAGATACTCGCCTGGGAAGAAGAAGAATTAGTTACAAAAGTTTTTTGTTTTTTTTAACTCATACTTGTCAAAATGTTGAAGCCAGAATTGCAAATGTAACATTCAGCTGAGAAAAAGACAAGTTTCAAGTTGCACATTTAAATACGAATGCTTCTACACACTCGCTATTGTTTGCTAGCAGTCTTCCGAATGATTATTTGAAAGTCAGCAGGGGGTCCAACGAATACTCCAAAACCAGACGAGGCTTTGTTCTCTACTGATTGCTCAAAACAGTAACCAAAGAACAGCAATTGAGATTCAATTTTTCTATTAAGACAAAACTAATTACTCAACTCATTTTGCATTAATTTTGATGTCTCCTTTATGTACAAAAAAATTACATTCAAAATGCAGAGTTTTGACAGGAAACTTCCTATGGTATTATCTTCTTCTGGTTCATTTATCAAGGGTTAAAGTAAAAATAAGTATTGAGGCTTAAATTAAGTATTGAGGCTTATTTTACATTGAATGAGCATACTTTGTTGCATAATCTTTAATTCTAGCCACTATAAACCCTTTAAAAATGATAAAAGTATACCAAATTTGTATGAAAAAATGCATGCAAGTGATGCTTGTATGCATGCAAAAATCTGCGAAAATACAAGAAATATATATATTAAACCAGAAAAATGATGTCATAACACCTAACCAAACAAAAACAAATCAAAACCCCCCAGATCAAAAAATGCAATTGCTCTAAATAGGTGTGAAGTAGGCTTTCTAGTGTGGGTGTTGCTGAAAGAAGGAGTACAGCAATCCCTCAAGTATCGCAGTAAATGTAGACCAGAACTGGCCGCGATAATCGAAAAATCGCCAAGTAGGATCACCCCAAATATAACTACCTTTACCAATGCTGAGTCCTAGTAGCAAAGGAAGACAGGGGAGTGGCTTCCGCTTGTGAGTTTCAGCGTGGATTTTAACATTTTTATGAACTTCAAAAAATTATAATTATTAATAGCAGAAAAAAAAAATCACAAATATTTTCTGTGATAATCGAGGGAAGACTGTATAACCAGTAGGTATGGCTTGCATGATGGTTGTGGAAAGTTAACTCTGGGAAATGTTGCAGCATTTCCTTGTTATATTTATATACCTTCTAATGTTTTGTAAGTTGGACGAATTATCGTATCTTGGACCAATAATTTACATGTCAGAGTTTATCATTCCCTGAAAAATCTGTATGTTGAAGCATTCATAAATAGATATATTATAATTATATAATTATATATTAATATTAAGTACACCACAGTTGTGTTAAGCTTGTAGTCTTTAAGTGCGCAAACAAGAGCCACAGTTGGTCCTGGTCTTTGTTCCAACAAATCTAGCACAAAGTGTTTAACCAATGAGGTTTTTGCGCAAACTGGAGGCACCTGATTCCAATCCACTGATTGCACTTGTAGGACATGTGATTGGTGAAAAGGTGCCCTCCAGATGGATTGGAATGAAAACCAACACCCACAACGGCCCTTTTTTGGAAGAGTTTGCCAAAACCTGTTATACTCTGAAAATGACAGTAATTGTGACTGCCCTAATGTCAGTTAACAAGTTAACACTACCTTGGAGTGGGTCCTTTTGATGCCACTGAACTTTTCGGGGTAGTAGGCAAGTTGGTGCGTTTGAGGACCTTGGATGCAGTAGGAGTAATCGGGGTGAGATGGGGTTGAGGAGTGACAGGTGTGCCAGTGCTCCCGGGGGTCAGCGCCTGTGCGGGGGACGCAGGTGGGCTTTTTGGAGCGCTGGGCTTTCCCCAAGATTCCAGCGTATTGAGGGTGATCTTTCGAGGCTGAGACTTGGCCTTGTTCTTCTGCTCTGGGGTCCTGATCGAGGACGGAGTGGGCGGCCCAGAAACGGGGGACGAGGTGCGGCTTGGTGCCGCTGTCTTTTTGGTCTTTTTGTCAGCAACACTGCTAGGGGTAAATACTTCCAGAGCAGGAGGCTCCTTCAGCGGTGTGCCCAATTCGCTGGGAGAGAAGGAGAGAAAAGAGCAGTAGCCGTCGGTGGAGGAGACTGCCAGGAAAGATGCATCGCCAGACCTGAGTAAAAGGGAAGCAATTGACGTTTTAAGAGAGAAAAATGTCGGTTTCCTAAACCATTTGATATGCAAATGACAATCCTAACCTACGAAAACAAGATCCAAGTCATGAAATCCCCCAAAAAGTAAATGCATTTGCAGTATCCGTTATTTTATTTTGAAATTGTCCCAATAACATTAAGGCCTGCTTTACTTCCACTCTTAGTCTCCCACAACAACAACAAATCTCTTCTGACCGACGTTCGTCGTCACGGTGCTCTTTATTTAAAATTATTGGTGCGACTGAAATGAATAAGCGGGCCCTGTCATTCATCAAAAAACAGAAGATAAAAAAGTGGCATGCGGTTGATTGATTTGCAAGGCAATGCAGGCCATACAAGCATTACTACGATATTTAAGCACAAGGAAGGATTAAAAGCGGCCTCTCGGTACTGAACGATGAAATAGAGAGACAGTTTGTACTGTGGAGCTCTATTTAATGCTTTAGTTGTTTTGAATTCATAATTTGAAGCTATTTAAATGTATGTTTATGTGCTACCGTTAGCGTCCTCCTTACTGTACTACTGCACGAATCGAACATGTTTTTACATGCTTGTTATTCATTTGAATACATTAATAAATACTTGTTCTGTGGGATACTGGTTATTTAAAATGATTTAGTCACTTTTGATGGTAGTTTTTTCGGACATTGGAAAGAATTACATAATTTACATATTAAGTAATGCTTTATTTACAAAAAAATGTAAAACATGAAAAAAGTTCTGGAACCAATCAATGGGAATCTGCTGCAATTTGGACATCTAACTTTGTATTTTGGCAATTCAGCTTGAAGTGAATCTACATAGAAAGAAATGAAAATTGACACGCTGTTCGAAAATATAGAAACGAATAATGATTGGGTCAACGATGCATATTTGTTGCGTCAAATGTATTTTAGGGACGTGATGTTGGCTTCGGAAATACTGAATTTGGATGAAATAGTCATTTGACATTATCTTTTAGAAACAAAGACTATATACAAACCGTTTTGCGAGGGGCGGCATGATAATTATTACCCTCAGTCATGTCTGTATTTTGAATTAGCTTACAAGATGCTCAGAATTATTTTGAGGTTTGTTTTGTGACGTGCAGAATCACTCTGCCAGCACATGCAAATAACTCTCCGCCTGCTGTGCTGCTCCAAGAATAGACCAATCCAGGCAAATATCAAACATCTTTGAATGAGCAGACTTCGGCTTTGACAGTGTTGATGGTTACACAGCCAAAAATTACGAGCAATGTATTTGTGAAAAATTTTAAAACAGAAAAAAAAACTGCTAAAACTAAGCACGACAGAAAAAGTGCTGAATCAGATTTTTTTTAAAACTACAAAAAATATTAACATTAGCCATTGAAAAGAATGGTAATTTATTTTTGTTTTTGACGGAACTGCAGGTTTTTTTTTACCAAAATCAAAATAATAGCCTGGATTGGCTTGATTCTTTTTAATTGACATATGATGTAAATCTGATAAAAAAAAGATTAAATACATTGAAATTTAAAAAGTGAACTGCTTCTGCTCTATTAAATGAAATAGTGTTGGTTTTTAAACTGGAGTCATTGACAACTTTTGGAAGCTAATTTGGAAGGGTTCCTGCGTCAGGTGAATTATTTTCAGCGTGTTGAACATTCAACTGTTATTGGCTGGGAAGTGTGCCAAAAAAGTGGATGAAAATAAATAGTAAAGTGCAATGATGCAAAGCAGCTCCTCACAGGAATACTTTTTAGATCTATGTTACAGCAAAATGCATGATACTCACTCGCTTGACATGGCCTGGATATTCATAGACTTTCAGTTGTGTTTTATATTGCATAAGTTACGGCAAAAGGGCATCTTTTCATACATTTCTCAGGAAAAGTCACAATTCAATTACCATGTGAGGTCACTCAGAGTGTGGTAGTGAATGTTGGTCACCAGCCCAAACGGAAGTGCCTGCTGCGTGTCGTACAAGAAAATGGAGTCTTCAGAAGCCACTGCAAACACCATTCGATATGGTAACTGAAATAAATTGGGAAAGGGCTGAGTGGAACCATCTGCAAATAGAAAAGGAAAAGCATTTTAAACAAAAACAAATTGACAGAATTACAAATTGAAGTGAATTCTAGGACCAGTGTTACCTTCTGCCTTCTTGGTTCTCAGCTCAAAGTAAACTGGACAACAGCGAACAGCTAGCGTGGCCTTAGTTGGACAAGGCAAGTGGGCGATTGGCCTAAAAGACAACATTAACCTTTTGTGGGGTATTCATTGACTGTGCTAGCTAGATGTCCCATTCATGTTCACTGGAAGAGCCAAAGTGTTCATCAATGACCAGAGTGTATTTCTCCGTGTTCATTCATTTGAATTACTATACTTTTTGTAATGAGCTGGTATTTTGTTCTGTTCTTTTTTAACAAAGCTGTTTATTTCCTAATTTTTTTTGTAGCGACAAACGAGCTTTGAATAGAAAATACTGTAATATGGTTAATATATTTTTTTATCTATCAAATATTTCTTTGTACCATTTCTCTATGTACTGTATTCCAAATTAGGCCATGGACAAATTCATCTATATTTCAGGTGCGGCATATAAAAATTGATTTTTTTTCTCTTAATCATTTGGACTGCGTATGGGCTGCTCTAATTAGCAGAAATTACAGTAATTAATCAATGCTGTTTGCAAAAGTGATTCATTCATTTAACATTTTAAATAGTCATAAAATTATACATAAAATCTATAGTGAATAATAGGAAAAAAATTGTGTATTATTATAATCGAGTCCTGGCATCCACATTTATAGGCCACACCATGAAGAACTTGATTACGTATGCAGATCCAGGTTTTTGAGGTTAAGTTAACGCTTTTAATTTTTGAAAATATTCACTTTCCCCGTAAAGGTTGGGGGAAAAAACCTTCATATGAGCTATTACAAGCTAAAACTTTGACATGAAAAGCACATATGGCCTTTACTAGCTAAATTGTAACCTAAAGGCAAGTGCACAATACATCAATTAAAAAAGAGGTTCACAAATTGAGTCGGATATCAGCTTTTTAAGAAAAAGGGGAAAAAAAGAAATAACACAACCATCGTTGCTTCTGAACTTCAGCCAGTAGAAGAAAAAACAACACTCAAAATGTGAAATACCACATTACCAAAAGTTACCTCTTAAGGCTCTTCCGGGAGAAGATGTACGTTGTATTAGTGATTGTTTCTCCAACCTCCACACACCCGGCTGTGACGGTAAGAATTTTTCAGTTAACAACTCAGATCCTTCTAATTGAAGAGTTTATTTTCAGAAAAGGTACTCATGTACCTGGAGCAAGTAGGTAGGAGCCATCTGGTGTAAAAGAGAGACGTCGAAAAAAAGACCTCATGCTGTCGTCATGGAACATGCGGTGCTGCTTGACCTGGACAGATCAGGGATATATAAACTCTACATGACACTATCGTAATGCTCTATGTGTACTAACCTCCCCGTCCACAGGTGAGACTGTGCTCATTTTGCTGACGCAGAAGGCTTTCTTCTTGGAGTTAGTGCTATAAACGCGCATAACTCTGGAAAGTAGGAAAATATTTGCTGTGAGCAATGGTCAGGTGTGCCGTGGGAAATTTCAAGAAGTCATACAATGTAATATTCAGAGGAAAAATTAATATGAATGTAATGGGATTAAAATTGAACTATCACAAGGTTAAAATCAAAATATGATGAAAATTAGATTATACTACAAGATTCCAAATGTGAAACAGTCATTTTGTTGCTTATATTTCTCTAACATGAACCGAAAGTTGTTTGGTTTCTAGGTTAATCAACTTTTGTTGTTTTTTTTCCGTAATATTAGGATATTTAAGTAATATTTGGAGAAAAGTCATAAAATTATGCGATTAAAAACATTACATTACTTATTTTTCCATCACTCGAACCGGAAGTTGTTCCGGATCTGCAGATTTTTGAATAATTTTGTGATTCCTGCTGATAAAACTTTGACGAGAATGATTATTATTAATATAGGCGACATAGTTTTAAATGAAAAAAACTTCAAATGGTGGTGTCCCTTGAGTTTTTTTCAATGCAAAAAGTGGCTCAAAAAAGATTAGAACAAGTTCTGACCACCTGTCACAACTGAGAGTGGCGACGTATTGACCAAGTGGATCCCAGGTCACCCCTTGCACGTAGCTCTTGTGGTCATTAAGGATGCAAATTTTCTGTCCTGGTAATAGAAAGCAAAATGAAAAAAGCTCATTTTGTGGATATTGCACTGATCTGCAAACCTTTGTTGATGTCCCACATGATAGCAGTGTTGTCGACAGAACCAGACACCATGTAGTTTCCATCGCGGGTCCAGGATAGATCGTACACATCCTCAATGTGGCCCCTAAAAATGTGATGCACAAACAGTTGAATGTGCTGCATTTTCACCACACTTGCCCTTTACGATTTGACAATATTTATCATCAAAACAATAAAAAACTTGATATTGTCAAAGAAGAGTTGTCACCATACTCAACTTGAGTTCTGAACCTTATACCTAATCAAGACTTATTAATACATCATGGGCACTGTCGTTCTGGTCGCAACTCCCTCGTGTATTGTCTCTGCGAGCACTGGGCGGAGCGTTGCATTTTTTCAGTGTTTTGTTTTTTCTTTAGTCCGTTAGCTCCCATTGGCAAAGCGTTCACAAAAAAGAGACTACTTCTCATTGGTACGTGGTCATGCGTTTAGCTATTGTGAGGAAATTTGTGTGCATCATTTTGTGATTATTTTGAAGATGAAAGCAAACAACCCTCGATAGAATGCGTCTGAAAGTCAGGGTGGAGGCGGGGCAAATATAGCCAAACCAAGAGAAGAAGGGTATCAAAATTTAAAACAAAATTAGAATTTAGTTTAGTGTATAGTAAGATTAAACTTATTTTGGAGAGTGTCTGCATCGTAATCCAAGTTCATTTATGTTTGTTTATGTTATGCTACGAGCACGTTGGCGTGCAAAAAGTCTCTCTTTCGCTCCCCTCCACGAAATCTGTCTAATTTTAGTACTATTAAACAGATTTTAGTACTATTAAACCCCAAGTTATTTGTTACTTTGTTAATAGATGGCGAATTAGAACAAATAAAAAAGGTTTTCTAATCCAATATCCTGTTTTGGGGGGTTTTCAGAGGATTGGAACATTTTTTATGGTAAATTTCTATGGGAAACGTACATTTGAGTTGTGAGTAAATCGACATACGAGCTCAGTCCCGGAATGAATTAAGCTTGTATCTCGAAGTACCACTGTATTGGTAAGTACTAGCAAGAATAAATGTTACTGTTGTTTAATACCTGAGGGTCTTCACGACAGACCAGCTCTCTTTGTTGAGCCGAGCGTCCTCTTCCTCCTGAAAGACGGGCGCTTGTTCGGGCTCCTTGTTGTCATTCAGCTTCCAAAGCAGAATTGCTGCATCTGAACCCAACACACATTACATGTCACTGCCCCACGGGGGTACAAAAATCTGTGTGCCGGACATACCGTCTCCTCCTGACGCTAGATGTTCTCCGCTGGGGCTGAAGCGGACCACGTTGACGGCCTTGGTGTGTCTTGACAGATTAGATAAAAACTCCACGGCCGCCTTTCCATCTGGGCCCATCTCTACTCGCCAAAGCTGCGTCAAACCCAACACGAGAATTTTGAGGAAAATTCAGAGGATATTTTTGCCTTGAGATACGAGACAAATTTGAGATATGAGCATACGAGATGGTTCCCGTTCTGTCTTTCTTGCTGCAACTCCCTCGCGTAAATTTAACTACGAGTTTCGGCTGTATATGTTGTATTTTTTACTAACGATAGCGTAACTGAGTCGATAATCTGTGAAAAAGCCCGCAGAATTTACATGGACTTGAAAGGAAAGCAATATCTGAAAAAGACACTAACAAAACCCTTCAAATCGAGTCTGGCCGGATCAATAATTTAAAAAAATAAACTCGGATATACTCGATTCTAAAGCATGGAGAAGCAGGAAATTCCGACTCGAGAAGCCGCGGTGGAATATATTAACATATGTGCCTTGGTTATCGCACAAGAAAGTTTACATTTAGTGCAACGTAATATTAAAACTTATTCATAAGTGTGTTCGTATAGTAATCTAAGTCCATTTAATACATTTAAAGTTTATGTTATGTTATGAGTGCCTTCCCATCCACCAAATCTCTCTTGTCCACGCACTCCGCAGTTCTACTTCTACCGTCTGTACTGAGTAATGTCACATTTCAGTATTGAATATCATAACTACTAGTTAGGTACTTGTTACTTTGTGAGTACTAGGTGGTTAATTACAACAAATAAAAAGATGTTTTTCCATTGTAATAGCCTGTGTTTGGTGTTTTTTTTCAGAGGGTCGGAATATTAATTTGTATTTTGTTATTTTCTATGGGAACATTTACTTGAGATACGAGTAAATTGATATATGAGCTCGATTCCAGAACGCATGAAACTCGTATCTCAAGGCATTACTGTAAAGACTCAAATTCGAAGTGAAATTTCAGACTTTATAACACCACATCAAGAACGAATTTCATGTCAAGATTCACAGCAAGTTTTGGTCACTTATTGGACATTTCTTATACGTCTGGAAAATATCAAATGAAAGAATTAATAGCCACAGGATGACACTTGAAGTGTGATTGGATAACACTTGATTCAATTCTACTTTAAGACTTTAAAAGACGTAGGAATCTTGATATTTTGAAATAATCTACATAGTAATTTCAAGTTATGTCGCCGTTCTTGTACATCTTGGAAGGAGGAAAATTACGTCTTCTCACCCTGACAGTGGTATCCACGCCAGCTGTGGCCAAACGATGAGTAGTGCATCCATCGGAACCATGCTGAAAGTCCAGACTGTAAACTGGCTCCTTGTTGTGCCAGGCGATTTCACAAGTTACAACCTTCATTTTCTGTCAATCCAACCCGGACCTGTGCGAGAGAAGCCATTTTAATCTCATAGTTGGTTTTAAACCAAAACGTAAAACTATCAAAACAACCCTTGGTGGTAGAAAAAGTTAAACACTTAATACTTGCGAAATCATTCGGAGCTTACCAAAATGCACATAAATGACGTCTTATTGTATTTGTTCGGGTTTTCCGTCCTTCGGCTGAAGAGTGGTAAAACCTTCCCGCGTTTGGAATTGTTCAAAACTTCCGGTCTAGCATTTGTTGATGATTGGACAAAAAGAGCGGAAAAGGCGGTGATGGAGGGAATATGGTGCGACGGACGTAATGCGCATGCGCGTCTTGACTGAGAAAAGGAACCTAAATTATGCTCGGTGCGCTCTTATGCTCATTTAGTTTTATTTTAAAAAAAATAATTCCAGGAGGCGAAACATTAAAACAATATTTGTAACTCGGAGTACAGCGATGTTGTAGCGTTTATACGAAAACAAAAAAAAAACAGTTAGACTTTTTTGGTGCAAAAAACATTTTTATAAATTGTTGTTAGTTCATTTATAATAAGATTGTACTTTTGTTTAAAAAAAAGCATTAGTAAAGACATTTGCGAAGTAAATGCTATGATTTCTTTTAAACTTCGGTTCATGTTTTTAAAAATAATAATATTAATTGTATTTTTGTTATTTTATTAACTTATTGCCTGCAATTGGTCATAGACGTCCAATTCAATTTTAAGGACAGCCAATAAGTTAAATAACTGCCCTTGAAATAGTTAAATATGACGGGCCAAAATAAAAATAAAAAACTAAATAAACGTTGAGTGTATTTCCCTAAATTGTAGTGATGACAAATACCACCGTTGGGTGGCAGTATGGTGTAGGTACTGCTCTTATAACAGGTACACTGCATTTATAGCTTCCAAAACTAAATAATAAATAAATAATAACATCTGTGGATGATATTGCTTTCCTTTCCATAATTACACCGACTTCATATGGTTATAACATTCTTATTTAACCCTTAGTTAATAAGTAGGAAAAAGATGAACCACTCATGTTATCTTGAATTACAGTGCACCATCTTTGCATAGAAATATTTTAATGAGTGTACTAATTAAGACAACATAGTTTTAAGATTTCTACAAAACTATTTAGATAAACTGACTGATTGGCTCGTCTAATTAAACTTGATTTGATAGTTGTTGATAGAGAACTTATGATACATCATGCACCAATGCAAATTTTGTTAGTGAGATAGGCAGCCAGGTGGTTAGCATGTCGGCCTCACAGTGTTGGAGTCGAGGGTTCGATCTCAGGTTAGAGTTTGTGTGTCTTTGTGAATCAGTTCATTAATTGATTCATAAATTAGATGGTTTAATGGCATTGTACCAAGGGTTACCAACTCCCTGAAAAAAATCAGGGCCGTTGCTTTTATTTTACCCAAACCGGTATTATTTAGGTGCATATTTGGCTAAAATAAATGTGGAAAAACAATAGTAATTTATGTTAGATTCATCAATGGTTGAAATATTTTTGGAAATACTTTTATTTGCTTTTTTTGCACAAATGATTTTATGTGGATTTAGGTATTAATTTTTGCTCCATAATCTTTCCAGATTTCTAAAAATCAATTAATTTAAACGTGAAAATGAACAAATCTTGAAACCCTTTTTTGAAGTGTAGTTTGCTGTTAAAAATGTTGTTTCTGGAGGGGAAAAAAAAAGGTTTTCAGAAATATCAATTAAGCTTTACAGCTCCAATATAATTTATTGTATCTTCGGAATGATAATTTATTGTTATGTGATTTCAGGAATTCCTCATAAAACATAATGCCTTGAGATATGAGCTTAATGTGTGCCCGGATCATGCTCATATGTCACTTTAATTGTATCTCAAATCAAATTTTCCCATATAAAATAACTGAAAACAAAAAAAATCTGTCCACACCCACTGAAAAACACCCAAAACATGATATTACAATGGGAAAACACCTTTAAAAATAAATCTTAATAATAATAATAATAATAATAATAACCGAGACAAAGATTTTAAAGTATTCCATCGCGGCTTTCGAGTCGGAACTTCCAGCTTCTCCGTGCTTTAGAACCGAGTGTATCCCACTTTGTTTTTTAAAATTGTCAGACCAGCCACGACATGCTTGGAATGGTTTCGCTGGTGTCTTTTTTAGATGCTTGCTTTGATTTGAAGTCCATGTAGATTCCACTTGCTTTTTGGCTTATTGACTCGGTCACACTAACTCCAGTAACAAATGTAACCTGTACGACCATTGCTCGTAGATATCTTTACGCAAAGGAGATGTTGCAAGAAAGATGGAGCAATGCTGTTCTAATAAGTAGCATCTCACATACTCGGCCACATGCTCCTATCTCAAATTAGTATCTCAAATTTCTCATATGTTGGGACACTCATATGTCAAGGTATTTCTGTATTTGATTTTGAATGCAGGAAATACTTGAGACTTCCTCTTAGTAGCTGACAGGAAACCACATTTATTTGAGAACACTCGTTGTTGTCAAGCAGTGACTGAAGATGTCAAGCTTTGATATATGGATCGTTTATTTGTTTCTATCCATGGCACCATTTTTACATCTTGGTATGTCTAATTCTTTGTATAATTTCAAATAACTGTGAAAAGGCTCAACAAAAGATTGTACATTCATTTTCAAATTGACTCTTAATGCATTTATTTTGTATTTTTGGGAAGAAAATATTCAGAACAATATTTCTGTATACCAATATTTCCAATATTTTTGCTATTATGCAAAAAAGAAATCATCAAATTTGCAATATATTAAATTATTATTTAATTTTTTGTTTACATTTTTAAAGAAATAAAAGTACTATAAATTCTTTTTCAGTATTATGTTGTAAAGCATTATACATAATGTATTCATTTATTAATTCTTTTTTTTTTTTAAATTGAAACAAACAGTGCCATTGACAGCGCTAAATTTTTGGCTAGCATCAAAAATGGAATCGAATGATTTAATTGCAATGATGAAAATTATTACCCCATTTTACATTTTTGATGAGACAATTTTGAGGGGAAAAATGCAAATGTATGTGTAAGATTGTTTTTCTAATTGTTGATTAGTGAAGCACAATTTTTGCAGATGTTCACTGTCTAATTTTTTGGGGTTTGTTTCCTACTCAGGAAATGCCAGTGCGTTGACCTGGGTTCAAGCGGGGCCTTTGTACCGCACAGCGGGTTCCCACCTATCAATTTCCTGCAACGTGAGCGGCTTCACCGTTGTCACATCCAGGATGGAATTTGAATTCCGCGTCACCAAGCCCACCAATCCTTCTTTTGTCCTGAATGTCATCAGCACAGCAGACCCGGACTTCGGTTATGCCCAGTACCGAACCAGAGGACCGGACGTAACCTTAACGCACATGTCGCCCAACTCGGTTCTTTTCGAAATAAAAAGTCTACAGAAAGATGATGAAGGGGAGTACGAATGTACCGTCATCAACCCGAAACATACTGATTATGTTGGAATCTACAGTGTAAAAACTACTGTCAAAGGTAATCAATCAGTTACCTTTAATCAAGACCTGGGGTGCTCAATATGTTGATCGGGATTTTCCAGTCGATAAACAGGGGACTATTGATAGATCGCATAGCAATAAGATTTGATCCAGCCAATTTCTTGTTCATATATATATATATATATATATATATATATATATATATATATATATATATATATATATATATATATATATATATATATATATATATATATATATATATATATATATATATATATATATATATATATATATATATATATATATATATATATATATATATATATATATATATATATATATATATATATATATATATATATATATATATATATATATATATATATATATATATATATGTATATATATATATATATATATATATATATGTATATATATATATATATATAGATATATATATATATATATATATATATATATATATATATATATATATATATATATATATATATATATATATATATATATATATATATATATATACATATATATATATATAGCAGTTCAGAAAACGAGTTGAGAATGTTATAATTTATATTATTTTAAGATCTATTTATTTCAATATTTGTACATAATTACTTCAATTGGCATTTACTTGTTTCAATTTGTTTGATATATTTCTCTCCATTTTTTTCCTTGTTCTTGTTTATGTATTTATTTCAACTTTTATCCATTTATACATCCCTCATCATCTGTGGCATGGCATTATACTTCAGTAAAACATTTTCTACGCAGTAATTGATGACTCCCTGAGTGTCTCGTCGGATGTCTCGGCCTCGCTTAACTACAACCAGGGTGAATTGCTGGCTCTAACGTGCCAGGCCTTTAGCAACACCAAGCAGCACACCCACCTGTCCGTGGGCTGGTACCTCCAAAAGGAAGGCGACACAAAGTCACAACTCATCTTGTCTCTAGACCGAGACTTCACGTTAAGACCTGGCTCGGAATTTCTAGGGCGCTACCAAGCCGACCAGGTGAGGCTGGACAAAGCCGGAGATGACCTTTACAGGCTGACCATAGCAAGGTTGGAGCCATCTGACGTAGGTCAGATCTACTGCCAAGCTCAAGAATGGATCGAGGATCCTGATCTGTCTTGGTTCTCATTGACGCAGAAGACAGCAACAAAGACAATGCTCAATGTCAAAAACAAAGGTTAGAATTTTCACCCTTTTTGGTCATGAAACTCATTTTACAAGAGGTATGCGCCTTCAATGAAGAAACTTAAGTACCCTAACAAAACTGAGCAATACATGTAAGCAGGGTGTAAACCCCGAATCTCAGAACTACAAAGATGAGTGTTTAACTCATTGATTAACTTAAACAGCAATAGACAAATTTAGAGTTTGTTTAAAAACAAGTAAATAAATAAAAAGAAAAAGCTATTTCTGGAAGAGTTCTGTAGAGAGTTATGTTGTGCTGGTCAGTTAAGTTTTTGCCTATCCCTGATGGAATTGAGAAATATATCTGTCATTCGCATTGACATGATTGACTGAGGTGTCTATCTTTGCTACTAGTGTGTAGGACTGTTGTGCCACTGATGTACAGTATATCTATATAGAATATAAAGTGGATATAGTTATCAATCATTTCGAATTGATGTACAGTATATAGTGTCGTTGGCATTGATTTATTTGGGTGTTTTTTTATTTATATATAGACAATTGGTCATTTCCTACTCTCCCAGTTCAAATGGATTGGATGTCTAGCGTCATCAGTGGCAGGCAATGAGTTAACAATACCATGTTTTTAAGACGCATTAAGCAGTAATATTTTCTTGGTGAATTAAGTCTGTAACAGCATATAAGTCAAAAAAATAATAGTTAAAGTTAGTAAATTACATGATAATGATTGTAGGAAATTGTGGCTTTGAAAACATGTTGATTGACGTAAAAAGCAAAATATTAATGTTAGTTTAGGATATCTTTGGATCTTTATTTTATCCCGTATTTGGGAAATATCTTGGTTGCAGTAGCAAGACAGACACAAGACACACAAGACATTGTAGACCTATGTACTCAGGTTTGAGGACTGAGACACACCTGTAGTCATTGTAAGCCGTGCGTCCTACTAAAGCACACCATCTTTAACAGTAATAAGTATACATGCTGGGCAGACATTCATTTCACGTTCTTTTGTCTCTCTGTGCTGATTTCTTTCTTTTTTCTTTCCCTAACAGAGTCAGCACCAGACAAAGTCTCCCTGGTGGTGAGGCTCTCGGCGCGGCAGATATCTCTGCAGGAGGGCGAAGAGTTGCTGCTCACATGTAGCGTCGATACGCATGAGCCAGAAGAAAAGTCTTTCACCGTAGCTTGGCTCCGTCAAGGTGCTGAGCTGGCCAAAATGGGCCCCACGGGGGTCCTGTCAGTGACATCTGAGAACAGTCGACGGGAGACACTAGGAGAGCTCAGGGCCACCAGGATCAGGGATGGGGATCACCGTCTTATATTGCAGTATGTCAGCGCTGAAGACCAGGGAGAGTACATGTGCAGAGTATGGCCGCAAGAAAGTGGACAACATGGCATCCCTTTGCAAGGGCAAGACTCCAACTCCCTGAAAGTCAGCGTCTCAGCTCCAGGTGCTGTTATTATATAGTATTGTTTGATATCTTTATATATATATATATATATATATATATATATATATATATATATATATATATATATATATATATATATATATATATATATATATATATATATATATATATATATATATATATATATATATATATATATATATATATATATATATATATATATATATATATATATATATACGTGGTTATGTACTTAAGATTCCAGCAGACGACTCTACTCTAGTTATTGTCATCAAGTTCGTCCAAATTGAAAAATGACTACATCATCCTCTTCTGGAATCACCAGGAAAAATGGTGCTAAACTTGTAGAAATTATGTGGGACTGTTTTCAAATTGGTAAACCAGCATCTAAGATATAGATAGTGATGAATGAAGTGATCTTAGGGCGATACTAAGTGACTTGCTGTTCATTTTGGGATGATTCCTGGCAATTTGTTTTTAGGGTAACTTCCTTTTGGTTTTAGAGAAAACCAATTGACTTCCTGTCAATTTTGGGTCACTTTCAATGTCTGTTGTTTTCGAGCATTTCCAGGTCATAATATTGTATTTTAAGTCTTCTTCCTGTAATTTGTGGAATTTTAAATTCAAATAAAAATATTTTTATTGTTTGGAGGTCAGCTAACCCTGCAATTCAGTATTAAATAATAATGTTGACCCTTACAAGTTAGGATAAGCTTTACAGAAAATGAATAAATGAATAATAATGTTGACATTGTTAGGATCAGAGCAAAAAGTTGACTCTAGCTTTCTTATATTTAATTCCGTCTTCGTCTTGTCTCATTGCAGCTAGTGAAATGTTGCTGGAAATGCAAAAAAGCATGCATCTCAACGAAGGTGACAAGCTGAAGTTAGCTTGCAAAGTACGAGAGTACAAGGGTCAGCTGTCTGTCACTTGGCAACGCAAAGTAGAGAAAATGTCCACTTTCAGCAACATCATCGGTCTAAGTCAGGAGGGCATAGTGGGGGAGACAGCGGAAGACGTCGGCACTCGAATCAGTGCTTCTCGCCCATCGAAAGATGTCTTCGTTCTGGAGATCGATGATATCACGGTGGCCGATTCGGGCATGTATCAGTGCATGGTGTCGGCATGGAACACTCAAAGCAAGTCCAGCAGATTTGTGACAACCGCAATAATAATTGCTCCTGCCGGTTAGTTTTCAAGAACTGTGAAATATCATAGACTACAGATTAAAAAAACTTGTCTTTTCATTTCCAGAGTCACTTGTGAAGGTGAATCTGATGAGCCGCAATAGCCTTGTGACTATAGGAAACAATGTGGAATTAATGTGTCGAATTAAAGGGCCACATTTCGGCATCACAGTGACCTGGAGTTTGAAGCGCTCCTCCTCCCCTGTGGAAACAATCTTGACCATGTCCTCCAATGGTGCTGTCAGTTGGTCTGGCGAACAACAACGCTACCATCTTAGGGTTAGTAATGCACCAAATGAGAGCATTTACTACCTTATCATCAATGGCGCTAGCTACAAAGAGATGGGGAGCTACCAGTGCCAGGTGTCAGTCTTCCAGAAAAGCATATATAAAATGCTTCCGCCTTCAAACCAGCTAATGGTAATGGTCCAACGCCCAGGTAATTAAACTGTTATATAACTGTAACTGTAATCTTTTATTTTCTCCTCTTTTCATTCTTATCACTATTGTTTTATTTAACTTCTTCATGTTACCGCTATTTTTATTTTTATTCTTTGTGACATGGGCTTGCTTTGGCCTGGGGAGTTAAGTTCAGCATTCACTTTAAAGATCCTCGAGAGCCCCTATCCAGTCTGTTTTCCATGTCTCCCTCTCCCAATACACCTGAATCAAAACATCGGGATCGATATCAAGCTTCTGGACAGCTTGCTGAAGAGTTGATCGTTTGAACCATTTTAGCTAAAACTTCGTCCCTGTCCCTGTTTCTTAGTGAGTGACCTCATCCTTACCCTCACACCCGAGTTGACAAGAAACATCAACAGCGATATCTCCATCCAATGCTCTGTTGTTTCATCTCGCTCTGGATCTTCGCGTTTTGCTGTCACATGGTTTCTTCAGCAACAGACTCAAAATCTGACCATCTTCAAATGGGATCGAGACTCTTCAGTAACCGTGGACAACGGCCAGCGGTTCAGCATGCAGAAGACAAAGGGTCCGAATTTTCAGTTGACCATTCGGGATTCCCAGACTTCAGACGGTGGCTTTTACATTTGTGAGGTCGTGGAGTGGCTGAAAGATCCTCATGGTGAATGGTATCCTCTCCAGGCAGTGGCCGGACGCATTCAGCTGACGCTTATTGAACCTGGTGAGACATTTCTTTGTGTTCTACGCTATTTGTTGTACCGGATTAACTGTGATGGGAATTCTATAGTTGTGTCTGTCAATTCTCCAAGTATGATTGTACGAAGGATTTTCCATGACTTGTATTGTTTGAAATTTTGGATCCTTTTTGACAGACATCAAGCTGTCTCTCGTGAAACAAGAGTTGGAGTTAAATGTAAGCACATCCCAAGAGTTCACCATTCACTGTGACATCACCCAACAATCCAGCCTGGAATCCAAATTCCAGGTAACCTGGTTTTGGCAGGAGAAGCCAGAGTCCCAACAGAGACCCATATTCACTTCTTACCCGAACTCCACTTTACGCCACTTTTGGTTTGCCAGTACAGAGCGACTGAGATTTGCTCACGCTTTGCTTAACCAATTCAGCCTCACTGTGTTCAGGCCGACTGTTTCACATAGTGGGTTTTATTTCTGCGAAGTGGAAGAGTGGCTTCCTTCCCGAGCTGATGGCTGGAGGAAAGCAGCGGTGCAGACTTCTGGCTTTTCCAACATCAGCGTCTATTCACAAGGTAATTTGAGGCAACTTTTCTAATTGGTGGCCATTGATGGCGATAGACGTTCCTACCATTTGAACTGGAATTTTTCTTTCAGTCAATTTCCGTACCGTTTTCCCCACTATGGTCGAAAGGGTGCAGGAGCATATCATCCAAGCATACTATGGGCACCAGGTGGGGAACACCCTGAATTGGTGGCCAGCCAATATCAGGGCATAAGGAGACAGACAATTAATTCACACTCACACTCATACCTAGGGGTAATTTAGAGTGTCTAACCAGCCTACCATACATGTCTTTAGAACACAGGCCCGGGGAGAACATGCACACTCCACACAGGTAGACTGACCTGGATTTGAACCTAGGACCACTGAACTGTGAAGTGACGTGCTCATTACTCAGCCGCCGGGCTGCCCAACTAGAACTTTTGCCGGCGAAATAATTCATGTTCATTTTGAGCCGCTCTCTTTATATTTTTAATGTAATTGTATTGTTTTTATTTATTTCTTATTTCACAAGTGGAGTTTGCATGTTGTCCCCGCACTTGCGTGGGTTTTCTCCGGGTATGCCGGTTTCCTCCTATTTTCCAAACACATGCGATCGGCAGGCCACTGATTCAGGGTATCCAGTAAAAAATCTCAAGTATATTTAAGGTCATAAAAATAACAACCATTTAAGTTGAGAATTGAGATTTGGAAATGTCTTGAGGATAGACGGTTCAGAAAATGAATGAATATTTCAAAAGTCGAAAATCAAGTACATAATATCTTTATATTGTTGAGAAAAGGGGATTAAAAAATACACATTTTGAATTTAAAGGATTTTAAAAAAACTTTTAATTTTATGTCTTGAGTATAAATTATTTAATTCATTGCAGCTTCTCCCTGCAATTGCTGTCCACCGATTCAGGATGTCTGTATGTAGCTAGGATAGGCTCCAGCACCCCCAGCAAAGATGAACGTTGCAGAAAATGAATGAATATTCATTTAAATGTAAAAAAAATGGAAACATATGAAATGCTCCTCTTGTATTTCTTTTTCAAAAATTTCATAGTTAATTAGTTGTATATTCCTTTATTTCATGCTCTCCTTCCCAGTTTCTATGGATTGAACGTTTACCAGTGAAAAACTCAAAGCCGAATAATGAAAAGAACTGACTATCATTGTCGCTGTTTGTGCAGGAAAGAGTGAATCACACTCAGACTGTCCTTCGGCTATGTGGATTGGCCTTCTCGTGGCTGTAGCGCTGCTTGTGCTGTGCCTGGGCGTGCTCCTCCCGTTAGTGCTGAAGCTCAAGAAGCGTCAGGCTAAGATGTCCCGCGACAAGCAAGAGCCGTCTTTGTGGACCGATTGTCTTCAGCTTGACGACCAACTCACTGTCAACCAGTGAACAAGGGAACAAATGACCTAAAAAAAATCCCATTTATGAAGTACCTTTTATGCACAATGAATGGCACATGATCAGTGTATATATATATATATATATATATATATATATATATATATATATATATATATATATATATATATATATATATATATATATATATATATATATATATATATATATATATATATATATATATATATATATATATATATATATATATATATATATATATATATATATATATATATATATATATATATATATATATATATATATATATATATATATATATATATATATATATATATATATATTTGTGATCGGCCCAACAGCTTTGGGATCCTAGGTTCAAATCCAGGTCACGTCTACTTGTGTGGTTTGTATGTTCTCCGTGGGCCTGCGTGGGTTTCCTCTGGGTACTCCAGTTTCCTCCCACATTCCAAAAACATTGATGGTAAGCTTATTGGACACTATAAATTGCCCCTAAGTATAGTGTCCCCTGCCTCTGGCTTGGAGTCAGTTGGGATAGGCTCCAGCACCCCCTGCAACCCTAATGTGGATGAAGTGGTTCCGAAATTTAGATGAGAAGAGATATACAAGTATAGTATTTGAGCAATTAGCTATTTAGGCCTATGAAGAAACCCATCTTGACTACAGAATATTTACTTTTCCAAAAAGTGGATTCAGTGAGCACATGAACTATAGAAAAAATGACTAGTTGACGATTCATCGTGGCAGCCATACTATATGTTGAAAAATATGAATTTCTAGCGGGCCTACATTGAAAAGCGGTCAAACAATATGTCCTCGCATGGCGCAACAAAAAGCCAGATGCATGTTTAGCTGCACAAACCGCAGACACAATGTTCATATGTCTTGTCTAGTGGAAAATCTACGGTTGTGAGGAAATCCTGCAGTACTGATATAGCAGGAAATGCGTCAAAATGAGGTTAACCTCACACATCGAAAGAGCAGGGCCGCAGTTTCTTTCCATTTCTATCTCAAAAATAAAGTTGGACTCTAAAACTCTTGCATGCATTTTCACTTAAATCTATTTCCCCGCTACGGCTGTCAAAAATGAAACAAGAAGCGTGAGAGATTAAATGCCAGCCTGAAGGATTTCCACTTGGGTAAACAACCTTAGCCTACTTTTATTTCATATCCTCAAAGTGCGAAATGACTGAGCAGGTTATCTTCTATCAATTGTGGAAGAATGAATAAGGAGAAGATATTTACAAACTAGCCTGACTTTGGCCATGTACATGATACACCACACGTCAGTCTGCTCTTCTGTGGTTTGGCTGAATTTCAAAATCAATGCTTAAGGCTGGCCTAACAAGGACAGACTGAATCGGAAAAAAAACAATCTTGGAAACACACGTGTTGTAAACGAAAGGTGACGAATGCTGTTGGTTTCAGTTAATTTGAAGATCACAAACTATTATAATCCTAACTGCCGTTATTCAGGGAGAGTACACGGTGTACTGTCTGTCTACTTGGGTGAAAGGAGAGTATAAAACAATCATAAAATGATTATGCAGACCAATAATTTAATGTTTCAAGGTTTAAAAAGTATTTTCTCACTTATAAGCCATATTTGTAACTAAAAATGATGACTGAATCAAGGGTACGGCTTATATGCGCACAAGACTTGGTATACTCATTTTCACCATTATTATTTGTTGGTTATTTTCAGTTTTGCAGTAAGAAAACAACCTATTGGATGAATTAGTTCCTTATTATATTGACCCTAATAATGTGCTTTTGATTCATACAGTATCTCAGAAATATTTGATGGTTTTCCCTTCAAACTAACACATTTGTATTCCCTATTGCTGCTATTTTTGTTAAAAACCCAGTAAGTGTGTATAATAAAGTTGAAATCTGAGTTATATCATCATAATATGATGTTACTTACGTGTTTGTATTGAACACAGTTGGATTTTAATTTTCCTTTATAATTTTTATACAGAATAATATAAATCTGTGATGCATTTGGCTTCAGATAATTTCGCCTGGTTTGGTAGAAAACAAACATCTCGCAAGGCAATGAATGGAGAGTAATCTCCTAATTGAAAGTTGCAAGAAAAGGATGAAATAAAAAAAATGAAAGGACCTTTTTTTGCCAATTTAAGTCCCATAAATGGTCCCATACCACAGATTTCATTTATGCTCATGTTCTTAGATCAGGCTCCATTTAGCAGTAGCTCAACAGGGGGTATTTTTTCTCCCAAAGTTGTCGTTTTTATGCGATCCAGCTCATTAGCAGCTTGCATGTTCACTTATTTTATATGCTTGCACAGTTTGGCACCTTGCTGGGCAAGTGATTCAGCGGCTGTTGTTCATACCACTTTTTCTTCATACTCTACATGCAATGAATTGAGATTTTGCCAAGTGAGCTCAACACATGTTCCAATGCATCAGTATGGCACCACACATCTCTAGGTTACAGTAAGGGCTGAGTAAAGAGTTAGGGTTGGAGTACCCATTCGTTCCAATCTGATGGTTACAGTTAAATCTTGTTACTATGCTACCTTGTTATTATGCCATTCTCGCTATTATGCCACTTTTGCTCAAACCCGACAAAATTCAATACAAAATAAATGTACTATGCCACCCCCTAATCTCGCTACTACGTCACTATTGTGTGTTCTATTTTCGAATTCATTTATTTTGAAATTTAGCCCACAATGTCAGCTCAAAAACACAAAATAACCGACTTTACGCTGCGCAGGAGGAGATTATTGATGGTCAAATCAAATCAAATCAAAAGCTTATTGTCGTTATACACAGCTGCATATAACAAAATTGGTGGTGCTACTCCACAAAGTGCGTTTTTCCCGGTAAAAATATAAGTAAGTCATTTAAAAAGTCATGTCTGGGCAAAGTAATTTTAATAACAATAAAACTGAGGAAACAAAGCACCAAACTGGAGCGCAAAGAGTCGCTGCACCCATGCACGCCGCCATCTTGGATCAAAGATCGAAGAAAGAGTCGAATCAATCCAACCTAGTCCGGGAGAAAAACAAGAAATGGGGCGTCGAATTTAAGAGAACCATCGTGAGAAGCATTGTCAGCAAGAAAAATGCAATTCTTGTCAGCTATTTTCTAATCAGCCCAATTAAAAGATTTTGTGTTATAAACATCATACCTAATCTGCATAGGAGTCCAAAGTCAGCATTACATAGTTAATTGTGTGTACTGACCTAGAAATAGAACAACAAGCAGCAGTGATCTGGTGTCAAGCGTAGGTCAAGTGAAAAACTAGCTTTATAGATTAAATATTGCTCACTTTCTGTCATACAGTACATTCCATTCCTCTCTTTGCTTTTTGTGATCCCATTGTGGGTGAGTGAAATCAATTTGGACTGAGCTGATGGATACTATGAGAAAATAAAGCCATTTTTTTTTCTTTTTAAAAACCTTCGTTACTATGCCACTTTTGCTCGGCGGGTGGCATAATAATGAGATCTGACTGTATATCCATCATACTTCAATTCCAATGGGAATGAGGAAAAATGAAAAACCAGCACAATAAAGCATCCGCGGATAATTTCTCCAGAAACTGAATTTTGTATTAAAAAGATATCTGGGTTGCTTTTTTTTTCTGAAGCATTGCTACAATAATAAAATTGATGAATTTGATATGAATTTAATGGAAACAGGGTGGCCCTGGTAGAAGAGTGGTAAGCATGTCCGCTTCACAGTTCTGTGGTTGAGGGTTTAATCCTCGGTATGTTCCGGGGCTTGCTTTGGTTTTATCTGGGTGCTCCGGTTGCCTCCTACATCCCCCAAAACATGGTAGGCTGGTTGTACACTCCAAATTGCCCCTAGATGAGTATGCGCATGAGCATGTGATTGGCTGACAACCAAAGCGTGTCAGGCTGTTCCTTGACTGGTCCACATAGTTGGCTGGGATAGGGTTCAGCACCCCCTGTAACCTTTGTAAGGATATTTGGAATGGAAAATGGATAAGTGAAGACTAAAGTGTCCTCACTGAGTTTCCACGTCCTGATATTAACACAGAAAACAATGAAACCCATATAACAGCATTCTGGATGTCTTTTGAGCAAATGAAATTCAATGGGAAAGGCACTAATGCAAGGGGGTCAGACTCGGGTTGTTTCGCGGGCCACATTAACGTCAACTCGATTTGATGTGGGCCGGACCATTTTAGATATAATATTCAGATTTTTTTTTAATAAATGGATTAAAATAACTGGATTAAAAACCCCAACTATTCCATTTTTTATAGATTTAAAACAATGTTTATTTGAGCTTTTTTTCTAAGTAAAGGAAAATCTCATTTGTTATGTTCCATGTTATAGTGGAAAACAGAAAATATTTTTATATCTTTTTTTAGATTGTACAAAATGATTTTTGAACTGAAAACAGAAAAAAATATGATTAAAAAAATACAATTATTGATTTAAAAGGGCGGAAAATCAGGAAATATAATATACATCTATAATCTTCATTTGAATTTGATCCTAAAATAGAAAGTTGACACTCATGATTTACTTTCTCGGGCCACACAAAATGATGTGGCGGGCCAGTTTGGCCCCCGGGCCGCCACTTTGACACCTGTGCAGTATAATGGATTGGAGAAAAGTGGACACTGTGATCCACAGTGGTTGAGAAAAAGTAACCCATTTTTGTCAAATGATATAAAAATGTCCAAATCCTGACTACATGCTCCTTTAGTTTCATCTTGGCAGATGTTCTCATTTAAACAAGTGGATGAGTTTAAGAAAAATACAGTGGTCCGCTTTTCCCCTGCGCCAGCTTGATCAAACTTTAATGCCCCATCTGTGTGGGAGACCAGAATAGCAACTATTTCTTTCTTTTCAGGAAACAGACCAAGCTTTGATATTACTTCCATATAATCTGACACTTTAAAACTTAAGGTAAAAATATTTTTCATTTGTTTAAGAAAAAAACAAAAAAAAAGGTGAAAAATAGCAGTCCGGTGGAATCAATTGTTGTGTGAATCTTCTTAGCTGTTTTATATACCAGTCGAGCAGTTTTCTCTCCTCTTTCTTGCTCTCAGCCTTTTTGAGTTGAGGAAATGTTGCCATGGCGATGACTGTCAGTGCAAATAAAGGAATGTTACGTTTCAGACATGTATACATGTCAGTTTGCAGCTATGATCACATGACAGCTAAATACTGGATGTGTCACAGGACATACTAACTATCATTGCTATTAAGTCAGTAAAAAATAATAAAAATAAACGTATTGTGCTGTAGAGGTTCCCTTGCCTGACTTCAGTGTGGGCAGGCGTGTGCTTGATTCCCGCTGGTGGCAGTATGATTATAAGTGCGCATGGTCGTTTGTCTCTCTGTGTGCGCTATGGCTGAGTGGCGACCAGTCTAGGGTGTAGTCTGCCTTATGCCTGAAGTCAGCCTGGATAGGCTCCAGCAATCCTAACAAGTATGCATGGTACAGATGATGAATTAAAAAATGAATGAATATTTGCTAATATAAGGTCATATTTACTATATTTCAATTTTTATTTTGAAAAAGAAAACATTTAAAAACCACCGTGATTCATATGTTTCATTGAAAAATATTGATAAATATTAGTTATTATAGCTAAGAAAATTAAATAAGATTGAGTAACAAGGTGGCCCAGTGGAGTGGGCGGTTAGTGTGTTGGCCTCAAAGCTCTGGGGTCCTGGGTTCAAATCCAGGTTGCATCCACCTGCGTGGAGTTTTGACATTCTCCCCGGGTCTGCATGGGTTTCCTCTGGGTACTCCAGTTTCCCCCAACATTCCAAAACCCTGCTTGGTAGGCTGATTGTACACTCTAAATTGTCCTTAGGTGTGGGTGTGTCTGTCTCCTTGTGCCCTGCAACCAATTCAGGGTGTCACCTGTCTCTGGGCCGGAGACAGCTGGGTTTGGCTCCAGCACCCCCTGCAACCATAATGAGGAAAAGGCAGTTCCGATTCCAGATTAAATTAAATAACAAATAAAAAGAATATTATGAACTTATTTCTCATTTTCAAATCAAACAATGTATCATAATAATAATAATAATACTAATGATGATAAAGTAGGGAATTATTTGTCAATGGCTGCCAATAGTTTCAATGAGTGCCGTTTAAATTGAAGATATTAAAGACCAAAAGGAATAAATTACACACAAATTGTCTCCATTAAGCCATTAATGTAAAACAACTACCATAAATTGAGGATATTGTGTCAAAAGTGTGCGTTGTTTGTCAGCTAATTAGCGACACACATCAGCAGCACCAGAGCATCTGTGACACACACAAACGCTGGCAGCACTCGACAAGCTCACAGAACCGTCATGGCTCGTAAAATGGAGGAAAATCTGCGTTAATACTCAGCGTAGCATGCATAAAAAGTCTAATTAAATATATCAGAACCAAAAATGTTCTCCTGTTGGTGGTGTACAGCTGGTCGAACGTGCAGAGATACACTAAAGAACCCCGTAAACTCATCAAACTGTCTTTGTTTGCCATGTGGATCTACTTGATTGGTTTTCTCCCTCTTATTGTATGCATGTACATATTTAAACGAGAGAGGCAAACATAGGCAAGGCAAATGTATTTGTATAAAAGAAAACAACACAAGGTAACACACATCACATTCAAATCAGAAAGACACACTTTACTCATTGGCTGCCATTGACTGCAATGGAAATCTCAACTATTTTGGCCCTCGTTTGATCCCCTGTCAATGGCAGCGAATCATGATCAGTATGATCACACCTTCCTATGTGGACTTTACATGTTCTCCCCAGGCTTGTGTGGGAATTCTCTGTGTACTCCGGTTTTCTCCCACATCCCCAAAACATGCATGCTAGGCTGATTGGACACTCGAAATTGCTTCTAAGTATGAATGTGAGCGTGAATGGCTGACTGTCCCTTTAAGGCCACCAATTCAGGGTGTTACACACCTGGTCCCCATCGTTGGTTGAGGTAAGATCCAGCACCCCCACTAGCCCCAGCGGTATGGAAATTGAATGAATGAACGAATAAAACGAAACAACATAACAAAATACGAAATCCACGAAAATATGGATAACTGAAATAAATTAATGTGCATAAAAATATATCAAATGATAAATCTTCACTGTCTAATTGTGTACCGTAGGGCATTGGTCTCGAATCACCAGATCGGCACCAGTCCGCGAGCTACCTAGCGCCAGTATGTCAGAGTGAAAAATATCAACTTTTTCAATCACGCCCTCCTACTTGAAATGGGAAAAATTGTTATAATAATCATAATATTAAATCATTGCTATTATGCTTGGGACTTTTTTTTGCCATTGTGGGTTTCGTTTGTGCTCTTGTCTTAAGTCAAGGGTGTCAGACTCGGGTTGGTTCGCGAGCCGCATTAACGTCAACTTGATTTCACGAGGGCCGGACCATTTTAAATATAATATTTAGATTTTTTTTTTTAATAAATGGATTAAAAGAACTGGATTAAAATCCCTGATTATTTCGTTTTTATAGACCTAAAACAATGTTAATTTTAGCTTTTTTAAATATATTTTTAGATTTTACAAAATGATATTTGAACAATTAATTGATTTAAAAGGGAGAAAATCGGGAAATGTAATATACATCTATTCTCTTCATTTTAATTTGATTCTAAAACAGAAATTTGGCACTCATGATT
This sequence comes from Stigmatopora nigra, assembly GCF_051989575.1. Taxonomy (NCBI): domain Eukaryota; kingdom Metazoa; phylum Chordata; class Actinopteri; order Syngnathiformes; family Syngnathidae; genus Stigmatopora; species Stigmatopora nigra. The sequence continues at coordinate 4,266,192 of NC_135518.1, read as the reverse complement.
TACTTTCCTGGGCCTCACAAAATGATGCAGCAGGCCAGATTTGGGCCCGGGCTGCCACTTTGACACAGGTGTCTTAAATTGTCAGCCTCCCCATTAGCCGGTCCACATGTGGGCAGGCGTGTTATTGATTCCCGCTAGTGGTGCTGAGATTGTGAGTGCAAATGGGCGTCTGTCTCTCATTGTGCCCTATGGTTGACTAGTGACCAGTCTAGAGTGTAATTTGTCCTTTGGCCAAAGTCAGCTGGGATAGGCTTCAGCAACCCCCGCAACCCTTACGAGCAGGGGCGGTATGGAAGATGGAAGAATGAATGAAATATTTTTATAACGAAGATATCTCAAGAAAACAATGGGACAAGGTCATTTTTTACTTGCCTGACCTATAAACCATTCAATCATTAAACACACCAAGATTTCTGGCTTGATCTGTCGCTGGCAATGACATTGAACCAAGGTGAGTTCTGATTTCGACTGTTCCCTTTCTGAGATGAATATAATCCCTTCTATCTTTCTTCAATTAAACTGGATAAACTTCAGGCAGGGGCGGTCCGGTGGCTCGAGTGCTTAGCGCGTGGGCCTCACAGTGGGGGACCTGAGTTCAAATCCAGATCAGTGCAAATGTGCTGAGTTAGCATGTTCTGGCCGGGTGTGCGTGGGCTTTCTCCGGGTACTCCGGTTTACTCCCACATTCCAAAGACATGCGTGGTAGGCTGATTGGACACTCTAAATTGCCCCTGAGTATGAGTGTGGGAGTGAATGGTTGTTTGTCTCCTTGTGCCCAGGCGATTGGCTGGCCACCAATTCAGGGTGTCCCCCTGCATCTGGCCTGAAGTCAGCTGGGATAGGATCCAGCACCCCCTGCGTCGTTAGTGAGGATGAAAAGGTTTAAGATGAGCTGATATAATTCAGGCATATCCATGCACTAATTTAATGATTAACATTTACTTAATGAGATATTAATTCATTCATTTTCATTCATTAAGTGCTTATCCTCACAAGAATCGTGGGGGGTGCTGGAGCCTATCCCAGCTATCTACAGGGACCAGGGTGGAGCCACCCTGAATCGATGGCCAGCCAATCGCAGTTAATGAGACTAACAGAAAGTGTGTCATCTGCATCAATATGATCGGGGCTGTTGCAATCTTTCATCTAATTGAAAGCAATTCTACAACAGATGGTGCCGCACAGCAGCCATATGAAAGTTTGTATTATTTAGTTTCCACTTCTGATGTTGCCATGACAACCCAAAGATGACAGGAAATGAAAGAGAGAAGAAAAATCACCTGTACATTAGATGTTGTGATTGGATTTTGTGGGGGGATGGTGTAGTGTAGAAAAAAACATGACATGTTAGAAGTCAATGCTGGAACTAAAGCTAAGGCGTAGAATAGTTTTGACATCTTTATTTCGTGGCTGCAAGGCACGCAGGTGTCAAGCTGCCGTGAAATTCAGGATTTTCACCATTTTGCTACCTGAAAATCATAAAGTAAAAATATTGATCACGTTTTTTTGGGGCAAATAATAGGTTTATTACTACTAGAAGCCTATTAACAGGGCTACACAATACAAATGTATTCTACATATTAAATAATATTCACAAAATATTTTACACTCAAAGATATTGAATAATGAGAAAGTCCGAGTAATATTTTCAGGTAACTCTGAATGACATAAATTACTGAGTAAGTGAATTTAACTGAAAAGCTGTGTTCACCATGTAAAAAAAAACACTTCGGAAAAGTATCCATTCATCCATGGATTTTGAACCTCACTTAGTATCCTTGTCACGGTTACGAGTTGTTGGAGCGTATCCCTGTTGACTTTGGGCGATAGACAGACTACACCGAAACTAGCAGTGTCCGAACTATGGCCCTCGAGCCACGCGCTACTCAGTTTTTATTGGCTAGGAGCAAATTCTAAAAAGAATATATATATGGCCCAAAAAAGAATCCTAAATACAACTTACTGTATCCCATTGCATTTCTCAGCTTTAACAATAGATGGAGGTAAAGTCATTTAAACATGGGTCTCTTTGTTATTCATATATTCATAATCAATCTTAGAAACTGTGCAGCTGTTCAGTCTTTTGTTTTAAACATTCTAAACCAGGGGTGTCAGACTCGGGTTGGTTCGCGGGCTGCATTAACGTCAACTCGGTTTCATGTGGGGCGGACCATTTTAGATATAATATTGAGATTTTTTTTTATATAAGTGGATTAAAATAACTGGATTAAAATCCCTGAATATTCTGTTTTTTATAGATATAAAACAATTTATATTTGAGCTTGTTTATATATATTTTTAGATTTTACAAAATGATTTTTGAACTAAAAACACAGAACGAATTGATAAAAAATTACAATTATTGATTTAAAAGGGGGACAATCAGGAAATTTAATATACATCTATACTCTTTATTTTAATTTCATCATAAAACAGAAAATAGGCACTCATGATTTACTTTCCCGGGCCACATTAAATGATGCTGCCGTCCATATTCGGACCCTGGGTCGCTACTTTGACACCTGTGCTCTAAACAATACAAAATACATTTTAAAAAACTGATTTTTTTAACCTAATTTTGATCCATTCTTTAACATGTGAAGGTGGAATGATTTTAAGTTGGCCTACGCATCCTTTGATTTTTCTGAAAGAGGCCCTGGGAGAAAAAAGTTTGGACACCCCTGCGCTGAACTCTTTGCCAGTCAGCCGTATGCCACACAGAGACTGACAATCATTCACGCTCACAAACATACGGCCCCTGAGTGCAAATCAATCCCACACTGCCTGCAGTCAGGCAAATGTAGTAGTACTCCTTCAGCTACTCTGAAAAATTATCCTACCAGTATTTCTTCATTCTATAAATCAGACAGATTTTTTTTTTTTTAGAGGAAAACAGTTTCTTGGAGACATTGGACACGTAGTACTCTCTTTTTTTATCAATTCAAGATTTTTCCGTTTCTCAATTGTCAACTTAAAGCCACTTGAGTTTTTTTTTACTGCATTGTCTTAAAATCCTGTTGAAACATTTATTACAAATATTAATTCAAACATTTATTCAGTGAGTCAGATATGAATTATTTTGAAAAGTTATCTTAATTTTAGTATGAATGTACCCCATAAAGAAAACTGTTGGATTTTGTAGTCATGCATTAGGATGTGTAATCAAAATAAATACTCATAATTTCTATTAACCATAAATACTTAGATGTTAATGTGCAATTTAGATGGTGCTTGAAATATTTTATTCACTGTAAACATCCAATCATATGGTGTAGAATAATTCCACTGCTGTGAATTTTAATGACTTTACTACTATTACATGTCTAATCCATTTAAAGTGGGAGGGTGGTCCTTCTTCCTACATCAAATGGATTGGACATCTATAACCGTCAATTCCAGCCAATAAATTAAATGAGATTTAATGTCTATATATATATATATACATATATATATATATATATATATATATATATATATATATATATATATATATATATATATATATATATATATATATATATATATATATATATATATATATATATATATATATATATATATATATATATATATATATATATATATATATATATATATATATATATATATATATATATATATATATATATATATATATATATATATATATATATATATATATATATATATATATATATATATATATATTGGGATGCAACACTGCAGGCAGCAAAAAAAATAAAGAGAATTCCCTGTTTTTCTCTGATTGTCTTCTTCGCCTTGATTTGGAACACGCAGGTGTTGGCATAACGCATCGACTCCAGCGCCATTCTTAATGGATGGGTAGCACACTGACTCATAAACGTAGTAATAATAGGAGAGAGGGACTGGGTAAAATGTACTTGGATGCATTTTTGAATTGAATGAAAATATAGTCCTTCTTGAGTGTTCAGCTGCTCTGTCAAACTTTATTTTTAATGATCTGTGTGACTTCAACAATTTAGTCAAGTCACACTGGGGGAAAAGACAAGACTACAAAAACTCACCCCCCTCCCCCTTACACACACACCAAACAAAGATTCAGAAATGACAACAGCCGTGTTGTCTTTGCCTTGTGAAATACACAGCCTACGTAACAGAACAAGCCCACTGATTGACTTTAAAATTGAATTCAGGTATGGATAGGAAAGAGGATAAATAAAGGACTAGGACAAAGAAAGTAATGATCAAGTGCCAATTGAGGAAGAAAGCTTCACAAACATGAAACATCATTCTGCCTAACACCGGCTGTTGCTGCTGCTGGTGGAACTGTCTACTTCTTGAAAAAGCTTCTTTCTGTGATTTTATGAGGTGAACGGAGTTGGACCCAGATACATGGAAAATAATCTGACACAAGGGAGTGCAGGTGCACTAACATAAGGTTTAACAACATAAAAGGTGGTTTTACAAAAATAAATGCTTGAAAACAAAATACTGGGAAAAAAAGTAACAACACAACCAGCCAGGAAAATGAAATCAAAACTTACGATTGGAAAAACACAGTAATAATACAAAAAACTACCGTATTTTCACGACTATAAGGCGCACCGCATTATAAGGCGCACCCTCAATGAATGACATTTTTTCCATATATTAGGCACACTGTATTATAAGGCGGACTGTATTTTAAGGCACACTGTATTATAAGGCGCACTGTATTATAAGGCGCACTGTATTATAAGGCGCACTGTATTATAAGGCGCACTGTCTATTTTGGAGAAAATTTAAGACTTTAAAGTGCGCCTTATAGTCGTGAAAGTACAGTAATTGCTATTGACTTCCAGGTATGAAGTACTCACTACACAGTCACCTCTAGAGCCAGCCATTGTTGATGTTTTAGATTTTTTTGTATAAAATCTTGCAGTGGGGGAGGAGCTATATGGTGGAAGATTTTGTAAACTAAGATGGCATCTGCATATTTAACAGTATTGTTTCAGTTCAGGCCTTTGTGTTTTTTTAATATCCGACAGTGGTGGTTTTCGGTTTTCTGTTTTTTCCATATGTAAGAAGCACTGGATTATAAGGCGCATTGTCTATTTTGGAGAAAATTTTAAGACTTTTAAGTGCGCCTTATAGTCGTGAAAATACGGTAACATAACTTGACATAAAGCAATCACAACATTACTCAAACAAACTCCCCAGGGGTTGAAGACGAAGCAAGACAGCACGCGCAATTAATGAAACTAATGGATAATCACATAAACAGGACACAGTGGAAAACTGCCATACCACAAAACATGACACTTCTGGTATCCTTTAATTTAAGAGTATATATCCTCATTAATTACCTGCCACTAAAATGCTAAACAGAGAACAAACAAAAACTGCTGCATGAGTTAATTATATCTACCCTTATTTCATGCCTTGGAGCCTTCCTCTACGCAGTGAGTAAAATATGTATAATGTGTAATGTATTTATAATGACTGAAATAGTTATTTCCTCACATTTTCCTTAATCCACAACTCGCCCTGACACCCATTTACTTTCTACGTGCTCTTTTCACGCTCGTGACGAGGAAGCAGGCAGGCCTCCCAGCCAAACCAGAAAAAAAGGGTTTGAACTGATCACGTCGCCGTTGGGAATGACGTGTGGCGTTAAAACATGCTTTACATACACAAATCCAAAAAACCTATTAACACATCAAAGAAAGCGAGGGCGAGCATCTTCCTTGCCGATTGGCAAAAACTCAAGTACCCGTTTTGTTGACTCAAAGCATTTAGGAGAATTACTAATAGATGTTCTATTTTTATTTCAATGAGGGCAGTGAATCATCGTGTTTTGGTGCCATTGACACTTAACCCATCCATTTGGACTAAGTTGTTGGTTTTAGGGAGTTTTTACAGAGTAATTCTTAAAACAGGGGTAAAAGCTTGTCTTTTCGATTAGGGTTTATGATCAATGACGTCCTGAAAGGGCTGGGGGGGGTCACCAGATTTTGAGTAGATTGACATTCGGCTTCATAGAAAATAGATGAGGAAACCAAGTCTTCCAACGTGACAAGAAAACTAATCTCAAAACATTCCACATCCCGAACAATCGTGAAATTCAGGAACGGGAATTCTACTCCCGTGTTTCCCAAAACGTGTAGCTTTGACTCAGTTAAATTAAAACTCCTTACATGGGTTTATTGCTAAAATCCCCCATTATTCCCGGTAGAAATGCAAAATCAAATGACAACACATTTCTGATAACTGAGTACTGATATTTTTGGTATTAAATATTTTACCTGCATGCAACATTTCTGTACTTTTCAGAACTCTAGTCACTGTAACAAGCAAGAGCACTCTTCAAAGTAAAGTGAGAAGAAGACTGAAAAGTGGGACAGCAAGACAAAGGAAGAAAGTAAAGAAGTCTTTTCAAAAGGTGAAAAATCAGGAAAAAGAAGTGATGGCCACTTCAATATTAATACTCTCCATTAGGAGCTTTTGTAATGAATAAGTCATTGGATTGCCTGTAAGGTACATCTTAATGTATTGTGTGACACTGTTCAAGCAGAGGAACTTGTTGAAACTTTGATTGCGTCAGGTCCACTTAAAATAAGCACCAGCTGAGCGTTCCTTCCCGCGACAGTCAAATTACATCTTTCGCGGCAGTAGCCTCAAATGTGCGCAATGACAGGTTATTATGTAATTTGGTACGGAATGTTCTCCATCAGTAATTGAACTGGTGACTCAGAGTAAGTAGATTGTTGTCAAAAACAGCATACTAAATACACCGATTTTGAATATCGGGGCCGATTGTTAAAATGTGACAATTTTATGTTGTAGTACCAAGGTTGAGCTGCGGAAGACAGTGTTGCGCCTCAGGACACCCAGACTGCTGGAAAACTTAGAAAAGGGGGAATTAGCGTAGGACAGGCATGTCCAAAGTCCGGCCCGCGGGCCAATTAAGGCCCGTGGACAAATTTTTACCGGCCCGTGGCCTCTATCATGAAATCAATAATACACGGCCCGCCAGCGCTGTTGACCACAGTATAAAATACATGAGTTCATTATTTTTTTTGTGATGGTCAAAATCACAGTTTGAATATGCAGTGATCATTGTTTTGTTTTCAGCACTGTTCCTACAGTGAGCATATAATAGTGAATAATATGTTATGTTTCACATGAACTTAGATATCCTTGATAGTTTTCTTATTTTTTTGTGGTTTGTGATTTCGGTAAAAACCTAAATGTAAAAAAAAAAATGTAAAAGTAAAAGTATGCCATTTGTAATTAAAAAAAATCCAAAAAGTTAATTTGTATTTAATGTTAATGGTTCAAAGAATGTCAGGCTAAATAGTCGGCCCGAACACATTTTCACCTTACCAAATCTGGCCCTCTTTGCAAAAAGTTTGGACACCCCTGGCGTAGGATAATCACATGGATCTTTACATGAGGTACGCGGCTAATAAGCAGGACTTTTAAGCTTCTTTTTGATTAATAATAGAAAACCGCCGGTTGAGTGATTAGTGCGTTAGCTTCATAGGGGTTCAAATACAGGTCGGTTTTCCTGTGGGGAGTTTGCATGTTTTCCCTGGACATGCGTGGGTTTTTGCTGGGTACTCTGGTTTCGTCCAAAATTCCAAAAACATGCATGGTAGGTGGGTTGGACACTCTAAATTGCCCTTAGGTATGGGTGTGAGAGTGGGTGGTTGTCCGTTTATTGGTGTCCTGTGATTGGCTGGCCACCGATACAGGGTTTTCCCCGCCTCTGGCCCGGAGACAGCTGGGATTTGGCTCCAGCACCCCCTGCGACCAAAATGAGAATATAGCGGTTAAGAAAATGAGATGGGTTGAGAGATGAGTTTGTCTTTATTTGAATTCAGATTGAAATAAAAAGGAAGAAAATAAAAATGAATACAATCCAATTCCGACTGCTTTTCCATTCCATAAATCAAGGCAACCTGTGTGTGACACGAAATCTCCTCATCAAAGTTCTTTTTCTCTTCATCTTTCTGCAAAAGTGAACTCTTGGCATAACCATACTTTTGTGCATATATTCCCTGCCATGCAAGTGTCCTTCTTTGATTCCACACTGACCTCCATCCTTATACCCGTCTGCTTGCACTGCAACAAGCAGCTTAATAAATAGCAATGTAGGCCACTGAAATATTCATATTTTCAAAGAAATTAAATGGCCTGTACACGTTTTATGCAGTAGCAGGACCCCGGTACGAAGAGCAGTGTAGTCTCCTCTGTTTCCATGGAGACGTCATATGACAACGTACTCCCCCTTGCACACACACACACACACACACACACACACACACACACACACACACACACACACACACACACACACACACACACACACACACACACACACACACACACACACACACACACACACACACACACACACACATGCAGGCACAAATTGCATTTCCGTCCACTGCATCCTTTTGCAAACATTCTTGTGATCACTTTTTTTTTCATGTAAGAAAAACGCACTCTGGACACATCTTAAAGGTGTTGACATTCTTGGAAAAATGCCTTTTGAAATGTTTATCTGATGCCCACAGAAAAAGTGGAAATGTGTGATGACGAGGAGGAGGATTTTTACGGATGTCTTTGTTCGGTTGACTAAAGCAGATATAAAAAATAGGAAGCAGAAATTTTAAAAAAATATATTTGAATTTGTTTTTTATTTTGTGATGGTTAACACGGTCAACATTGGGCAGTAGGCAGTGGACATCTTGAATTGGATGGACACAATAAGAGATCAAGGGGTTCTATCCCAGATCCTCACCTTCCTGTGGGGAGTTTGGATGTTATGGGATTGCGTGGGTTTTATCCAGATACTCTAGTCTGATATACTCCTACATTCCCCAAAAAACATGCATGGTAGGCTGGTTGGACACTCTAAATTGCCCCTTAGGTATGAGTGTGAGTATGAATGGTTGTTTGTCTCTTTGTGCCCTGCGATTGGCTGGCCACCAATTCAGGGTGTTGTCCCCCGCCTCTGGCAAATTCAAGTCAGCTGGGATGGGCTCCAGCACCCCCAGCGACCCCAGTGAGGATAAAGAGGTTCAGAAAATGAGATGAAGTGAGAAATCCATTTCAAAAATTGTGTTTTGAATAACTAACCAAAGTTTATACATATGCAGTCTGTCCTTATTCACTATATGCTGAGGTACTTCATTAAAGGGGAGAATTTATATTGTAAATAGCAAATGCAATTCATGGCTGTAGTTATACAATACACATTGGAACCTGGATGGTTGGCAGCACTGATTTGCAATGCAAAGTAACAAAGGTGTTTTCTGTGCTTCTGGTTACAAAGAAAATAAAAATAACGGGGATATTTATGTCACTTTCAATGGCTGTTTTTAACTTCTGCTATGTTGAAGGATTGTGTAGTAGATGGATTGATGAGATGCCACTTGTTTGTATTTGCACTCATATAGGCCTGCTAATTTATTTATATAACACAGAAGGGTAGCGTCATCTTGGATTCTTGTTTTTTTTCCTGTTGTATCCCAAATGCAAATCTTTTTTTCTGCCATATAGACTTCTAATGCATTTGAATTGGAACAAAATGCCACTTTCAAATATACATATTTGAAAAATAAATCTCAAAATGCATTTATAAAACAACACAAGAGACCTAATTTGGACTCATTTTGTCTTTTTTTTTAACATTCATTCATTTTCTGAAGCGCTTATCCTCATAAGGGTTGCAGGGGGTGCTGGAGGCTATCCCAGCTCATTCCGAGCACAAGGTGGGGGACACTCTGAATTGGTGGCCAGGCAATTGCAGGGCACAGAGTTACAGATAACCATTCACACACACTCCTACCCAGGGGCAATTTAGAGGGTCTAATCCACCTACCATACATGTTTTTGGAATGTGGGAAGAAACCGGAGTACCCAGAGAAAATCCACTGTAAGAAAATGCAAACTTCACACGGGAGGACCAACCTGGATTTAAATTCTGGACCCCAGAACTGTGAGGCTGACGTGCTAACCACTTTAATGAATAAAAAAAAAAAAACACTGTACCGTTTTAATATTCAATGTGCCAAACTACTTACTTGGATTCTAAACGTGAAAAAAGGTTTTAGGAGGTGAATTGTTACTTGTCTGTTATTTGCAGGATACGTATGCAATATTAAACTGAAGTGGTCATTAAAATTTGGAGTACTATTTAGTTCAATGCGCACAAGGGGCAGAATTGTTTGCGTTGAAGATGACTCAAGAAGGAATAAAGGGATTATGATATCAAATTTACAGGATATGTTTGTAACAGGGCTCGGCCTCACTGCTCTAGGGTCCTGGGTTCAAATCCAGGTCATGTCCACCTGTGTGAAGTTTGCATGTTCTCACCGGACCTGCGTGGGTTTTCTCCGGGTACTCCGGTTTTCTCCCACATTCCAAAGATATGCATGGTAGGCTGATTGGACAGTAAAATTTCCCCTAGTTATGAGTGTGAGCATGAATGGTTGTTTGTCTCCTTGTGCCTTGCGATTGGCTGGCCAGCAATTCAGGGTGTCCCTCGCGTCTGGCCCGAATCAGCTGGGATAGGCTCCAGCACCCTCTGCCACCCTAGTGAGGATAAAGCGATTCAGATGAGGTGAAATGAGATGCTTGTAATATGAACCAGCAGAGGTGATGAGGTCAAAGGTCACATATTTCAGGAATTTTGCACAAACTTGATGATATTTTGGAGCAAGAAAGAAATGGTAACGTGGCCACTCTGAAAATATTGGCGATGAAGTCCTACTTCTCCGTTACTCATGAACCAAAACTTTTGACAATTAGTAGGGTTGGCGTCCAGCCTAATTTTGGGTTTTTTTGTTTGTTTTGGGGCTAATTAATGAAGTGCTCAATCACTTTTGCCTGTAAGTTTTAAATTATCCACTAGAGGGCAAGTGTACACAGCCTTCAGCCTGAAATGTGCTGTAGCATATGCATGTTGTTTGACATATTTTCTTCTCAATTTTTGATTGTCAACTTGACCCTCTACGTCTGTGTAGCCTACATTTGCTCTTCACACATGCAAATTGGGCAGACACCCGCAATGTGTGGGGGTGTCTGCTGGGGTCCTACACCATTGAAGGCGGGGGGATGGTCCAAACCAGGGAAGGCGAACAAGTTAGACACAAAAAGCTAACATTTTAAACTGTGAGAGTCAAAGAGCCGCACCATATGTTAGAAGTAGCATAAAAACAAACCTGCTATTTTAAAAATATAATGTATTATTTGTTTTTAATGGACCATGATGAATTTCAGTGTTTTAACTCCCAAAGTACCAGACTCTTGCAGGCATGTATTTTAATTTTCTCATTGATATTCAGGCTACTTGGGAACTGATGAGTGTAAAAACAAATAATTATCATTTTACCTGATGTAGTTTCTACGAAAAATGATGTCCACATCTTAAGTGGATGCTTTTTGGAGTCCAAAATTTAACATTGTAATCTTGTGACAACTAAAAATGTGATGTCCACACATGTGGATGTCAGGTCTTAGGAGATTAAGAGAGAATATCACTAAGAAAAACATGAAATGAGGCAAAGAGCCACAGTATACCATGTTTTTTTGAGTATATGAGCTGTATTTGTAACAAAAAAAGATGACTGAATCAAGGGTACAGCTTTAAATGTGCACAAGACTTGCTATTCTCTTTTTCACTAGTAGATATCGGCCAAATAACAAATACTATTTGTTGGTTATTTTCTGTTTTGTTCAAGAAAACAACCATTACACCACGAATCGGTGGCTAGCCGACCCGAGGGCACAAAGAAACGGACAACCATGCACACTTTACAGTGTCCAATCAGCCAACCATGCATGTTTTTGAAATGTGGGAGGAAAGTTCCCAGAGAAAACCCACATATACAAACATGCAAGCTCCACACAAGTGGACCGACCTGGACTTGCACCCACGACCCTAGAGCTTTGAGTCCGCCACACTAACCACTCACTAAATCCAGTATACAAAATATGATAAGTAGCAAAGAGCCGCTGGCCAGGAGCCACATGCGGCTCGCAAGCCGCGTGTTCGCCCACCCCCGCTCCAAATCGACCACTTTTACTGATACGTTTGCAAATCAAAGTGCAACTCATTTTTAAAACATGGTTGAAAAAAAGTTGGGCTAGTCTTCAAGTTTTTTTCCTTTTAATATTTGTATGAAAATGTGCTTTTGAATGATTCTATTGTTTAATTAGTTCCATTGTGGCAAGGCACAAAGCCGTTCCTACTCAATTCAGTGCCCGCCCATTTGGCTCCTACGTCGGCTGATAGTGGGAGATTGATTACGTCTCCGGGATTCGCCGTGAAAGGAAGGAAGTGTACGGACCAGCTTGATAACCATTTGATAAGGACTTGTTTAACCTTTTATTTTTGTGGAGGTTTAAAATCTTTGCATCTTCGTGGCGAGATCTGCAAGTCCCCTGTAGTGCCCAGTATCCCAAAGTGTCGTGCGTACAGGACTTGAAGTGTTGAGCGCTCCGGAGCTCCTCCGCAGTACCGTGGATGTGTGGCAGTAGCACGCCGGGGAGTGGGTTGGGTCGCCCGGCTGCCTGACACACGTCCTCGGCCGGAAGGTGAGGGGAAGAAAGGACTCTCATTTTTTTTTCGATTTTTTTTCTTCCGTGCTGGAAGTCGGGGAGTATCGTGGGGCCACCTTGCAAGATTCACCTTGCTCGCTTTTTTCCGGGTTTGGACTGGTTTTTTTTCTCTCTCATCCAGAAGGGGAAACGCTGTGGGGGTAGTTGAACCCGGTAAGGCACGATGTCAACCGGTGTGATCCTCGTCGCCTGTGTGCTACTTGGTAAGTCAAATCTAGCGCTTTCCCCCTCTTCCTTTCATATTTCATTTGAACAGTGAATATGCACTCCTTATGCTCATTAAAAGAGTTGTCTGGTACACAATGTTTTTGTACCTCAAGGGACACCATATTTACTTCTAATAATGTCATGAAAAAACGACAAAAATAACAAATAGATCTCTGCAAATACATTACTAAATATTCAATTATTCAAAGACGTTTGAAATATCAAGCTTTTTTAAAATAAAAGGTATAATTATTGGCGATCTCCTAATTTATTGTCTGTCATAGATGGTGACGTCTATCACCGTCAATGGCAGAGAAACATGATATTTGACTGGAATCACTGCATTTACACGTGAGCAGCTGCACGTGTGAATGCATTGAAGTAGGTTAATGTCATATTTAGACTTTAGTCACAGATTAACCCTATAGATGCAGTTCAGTAGATTTCCTGCTATTGTTTAGGTTAAACTATTAATGTATTGCACTTGCCAGTGTGGGTTTTCCCTGGGTGCGTCAACTTCCTCCCATATCCCCCAAACGTGCTTGGTAGGCTGAATAAACTATTGCAAATATTCAAATGTTACACGAATTAATGTTGAATTTGACTATTTGAGAAAAAAAAGAATATGGCTGCACTAAACTTCCAACTCATTTTGCTATTTTCATAATCAACGTCAATGGCACTGAAAAATAACCATTCACAGCCAGTCCTCCAAGTTTAAATGAATAAAATGTCTATAGTTGTCAGTGGCAGGCTATGAAAGAGGAAAAGGATTAGGGCCAGTGAAAAAAATGGGTTGCGCTTACATTTTTTTTCTTTTAAAGTGAGAAACCTGACATTATTCTTCAAATTATCGCTATAAACTCCGAACCCCGACTTATAACAATTTCCATAATAAAGTTTTTTGCCCAGCATTTTACACAGCACTACATTTATGGCAGCTCACCTCCCCTACCCCTACATTATACACGATTTAATACTTGTTTGTACTACGAATGGTGTACCAGCCACACACAGACACACCTGGCTAATGCATCACTTCACAGTATGACATCACTTTTATTTGTCATCCCTTCGTTTTACGTACATGCTTGTGGTTTCCATCCTTTCGTCACCCAAGTTCCATTGCATCTCACACGAGCATGGAATTTACCACGCTATGACACAGTGTGACTGGTAGAAGCAAACATTAGTAGACACAAGCTCGCTGGCAGGGACGCTCACCCCCCCCAAACAAACACCAGATGGCTTTTGCGCCTTCTGGATATGCGAGGCCAGTCATCAACCGAGGCGGGGGGTCGCGGGGGGGCCGGAGGATTAGCGTTTGTGCCTGGCTACGTCTTGCTGTCCCATTTCAGGCACTTTCTCTAAGACGTAGAGATAAACGCAAAAGACTTTATTTACAGTTTACACTTTCAGTGCCATTGACAATATTAAATGTCCAATCTTGGACGTCTCTCGCTGTCAATGGCAGCCAATGAGGTAAGTCCGGGCAAGTGGCGCTTCAGCTCTTACATAATGAAGTGAATCATACGGTGAAATTGAAAGTGCTTGGAGTAGGTGTGTGGAGGTGTATGCGCACCACTCTTCGAGAGGCTCTGACATATTTTCGCATGTGAAATCTTGCTTATTTTAGAGGGGATATTAATTCTGCTGTGCGACGTGTGGGGAAAAATGATCATAATATTTATGATTTTAAATCACAATATTGATACTTATACCACAATGTACATAATGCATTTAAAATGTTTGAGTTGAAAAATGATACAACAATTATAACAGTTGTTGTTTTTGATTTTACATTAAACTGACCTGCCACAAATGATGGATATATGAAGTAGTGCAGCAACCTCAAACTATCCAAGGTATACAGAAGCAGCACAGTAACATATTCTACTCAAATGTAAATGTATTTACTGATCCACTAATACTTGTGACCAGTGGTTTTGGCTTTTGGTTTGAAGGTAAATTTGTCAAAATGAAGACGCCTGCCAAAATTTCTTCAGGTTTTATTTTTTACTTTTCATAGTTGAGGAGGGAGTGGTCTTATCTCTATAGCACAACAGAACAACAAAAATACTTTAAAATCATCATCATTCATATTCTATTTTCTTATCAAGTAAGGTAACATGGTTACTTTCATGTTTGAATAAGGAAGAAAGTAATTTATTTACTCATTATATAGAGAAGTTTGAAATTTTAAATTTGAAACAAAAAAGATGTGATAGTTATCCTGATGTTTATCGATATCGACTGATAATTTAGAAAAAAAATGGAGACAACGATTTTTGTCTTTTCGCCCAGGTCGAGTGGAATGTCTATCGATATCAACAAAGGTGTTTTAATCAACAATGGTTAATATTATCCTCTGGATTGTGATCTTAACATTTAAAAAAATATCTGTCCTACAGATTTAAGCAACTTGATTTGACCATTAAAAAAAAAAGTTTTTTTCCTTTCATTTCTTTTAATTTCCATGGACAAAATTTGTCTCCACATTGGAGATCAACCGGCAGTGTCCAGTCTTCTTATAATTCGAAGCTATCCATCTTGCCGGATGAGTGAAAAAACAAACCTACCTTTGTTCAAAACCCATAGGCGCAAAAAACAACTGGCAGTCAAGTTACATCACTTACCATCTTGTTTTTTTTTCCTCTATTTTTATATTTTTTTTATAGTTTTATGCTGAGCTTGCAACCAGATGCGTGTTTACGTGCGGGATTATTTGTGTGATGTAAACCCGACGAGCATCGCCCCAAGGCTCCTGTGCTTGTTAGCTTTGCAAACATGGAATAAGAGGCTTCACAGTGCGTTTGTGTGTTTAAATTGTTGTGTGTTTGCCTGTAAAACACCGTTTGAAAAGGCAAAGCAGCCCCAACACTAAACCTATAAATTCTCTTTAGTGGCGGCTATGCAGAAAGTAGTGATTTGATTATGAAATGCTCATAGCCGAGATTTGAAGTGATACAATTCACATAATGGTTTGGGGTCTTGTATTGCTGTGCAGTATAGAAAAAAAAATCCTTTCACGACATAAGCCATTTCATAACCCTAACCCAATCCTGTCTGTTTTCCATATCTCCCTCTTCTACCACACCTGAATCATATGATCAACTCATCAGCTAGCTGTCCAGAACCTGCATACCGATCCAGATGATTTGATTAAGGTGTGTTGGTGGAGGGAGACATGGAAAACAGACAGGATAGGGGCTCTCGAGGACTGGACTTGGCCACCCCCTGCGTTAAGGCCAATTTGGTAGTAATTCTAATTCATGGAATCCCAAGACATAAAAAGTAAGCCCTTAGCAAATTAGGCCTTATCCGAAGGTTCACCACCAGCTACTGCTCAACATATCAGTTGGATGAAGAGTATCATTATCGCAATAAAAATGCTGTGGATAGAAAGGTTGATATCGTTTCAGCGATATAGGATATAGTTCTGTTGTAAAGCACAGTATAAATATTTTTTTGTCCATTTGGTTTTGGATTTGTTGCAAGTGAGGGATACGAAAGCTAAAATGTTGTGTACATTTACTGCATCTTATTCAGTGCAATTGGATTGACAGTGATAGACAGATTGCAGGTCCATCGATGTCAAAATGGATTTAATGACTATCACCGTCCATTACAGCCGGTGATTTAAGAGGAACCTTTTTTGTGACTCCAACCCAACCATCTCAGGCATTTTGAAGTGTCTAAGAATTTCAACGTTGTAACGCCACTCCCGGATGTGAAGCCCATCCCCATTCCAAATGGCAACTGACAGCTGCTCCCCAAAATATTTGAACATCAAGACAATGAACCTCCCAAGTCAGCTGTTCCGACACATGGCATATTGTCCACATGTCAACTGGCTGATGGATAAAATTCCATAGCTGGCTTTGGAACTTTTTTCAACATTTCCCGCACCCGCAACGAACTTGTCGAGTCGTGCACAAGCCTGAGTTTCAGCTCCCTTTTGCCCCCCCTTGTTGTTATTCTATTTTGCAGTCGCGTGCGTCCTCATTTGCAGCGTGAGCGTGTCTTTGTGCGCGCCTTTCGTTCCGTTGTTTGCCTCGCATCATAACAATGTCGACTCAAGTGACGCAAAAAAACAAGCAGTCGGATGACAATCGGCTTGTCAGTCAGCCAGGACCTCTGTGACAATTCCCTGTAAATAACCATGAAAGCTCACATGCTTGCATTGGAAACATGCGTCCGTGGCAATGCGAGCTGAGATGTCTCTTTGCCGACTAACAATCGGGATTACGTATATGATGTTTGTCTCACACCTGGGCATTTGCAAGAGACACATTAACTTGGAACACTGATAAATTTTCTACCTACAGGGCAACAACTGGCCTTGAATTAGGAAGGGCAACATGAGTTGTCAAATGGATTATCAGAAATAATCGACTAATCTTAAAAGTGGTTCGAATTAATTTTGAGCTTCTTGATGGTAAATATTTTTTAAAAATTGGGGTCTAAGGCCGTGAAAGAGTTGACTTCTCGTGATGTTCTGGACAGAATAGCTTAAAACCAGTTAAAGTTTATGAATAGATTTGTTTGGTAGACCAAATAATAGAAAGGTCTAATAATCAAGGCGCGATTAGACGGGGCTATTGAGCCAGTGCCAAATAATCTGATATATCGTCAAATGATTGTTGTGGCATCCCTAATGTAGTGTGGTAACACTGGTCGCATTGTAGGTTCAGTGGTCATGTTAAATGAGTTTTACGGTATGTTAGTGCTGCATGATATATATCAGCAAACAATAATGTACTCCGTGAGCAATGTTGGAATCGCTTTATGGGTCTGCGCTGAGTGTTGGGGAACACTGCTGTACGATATGATGAAGTATGTTGCTGAAATGACGGCCATTATTATCGTCGCCATAAATAGACCCGTTCCTACAATGTACATTTTTGCCAGAGATTGATGCCCAATTTATGCTGACTTGCTACATTCCTGGGATTCCTTATAACCTAGTATTATACTACTAATTGGCCTCAAAGTGTCCCTGTTTTCAATCAATAGGTAGCCAATTGGCTCACTTTGCCAACCGTACGTGAGTAGTGCATGCAAGACAATTGAAAAATACTGACGCATATAAAGTAATACCTCGATTATTGCGGTTAATAGGTGGTCGGACCTCCAGTGAAATGTGAAAATCGGCAAAGTATGGTCATCTTTATTAAAAAAACAACAACAACAAAAAATAATAAACAGGGGAAATGCTTCCGCTTGCGAGTTTCAGTGTGGTTTTTATGAACGTGGTGTATGAGGTTCACTCGCCTGACTACGTTGCGAGCAGACGTGGGGTCGAATCGAGGATGGGCTGCATAGAAGATTAAAAAAAGAAAGAAATTCCCAGAAAAAAACGAAGCGGAAAGTAGTGGGGTATCTCTGTTATCCACAACGTACAGGGAGTCCTTGGGTTATGCTAGTCTTGTCGTTACAAACACCCCATAACAATATGATGGTTTATGGCAGCATATGGACCTTGCACTGACAAATAGCCCCATCGAACTTCCAAGCAAACAAAAAAGTTTGAGCACCCCTGGTTTAGGGAATCTGGTATTTCTTGTCAATTATATACTTTAGTATATTGTATATTGAATTATATGGTAAAATAATAATCCACTGTCTTTCTGTGTAGAATTTGATGTACAGTGTAATTGTATTTCCTATTTTATTTTTATATTTTGATTTACACTAAGATTTGGGTTACACCGAGTCTCAGGAACAGATTGACATCGTTACCCGAGGACTCATTGTAGTTTCAAATGTCATTAAATTCATTTTTTTGCTCACAACCACTCACAAGCATTATCAGAATTAAATATCATTACATTTGAACAATGCTACTGTGCTGTTTCTGTTTACACTAAATCGTTTTCGCACAACTATTTTTATTTTATCAAAACATCAAAACTATAAAACATGTTCCTTGATACGTGTAGCATGGCAGTTCAGTTTAATGTCAATTCAAATATGAGCAGGGGAGATGCTGTTATAATTGTTGCATAATTCTCTAACTAATTAAAAACGCATAATATCATGATGTGATGCAAATGGATTCTATTTTGATAGTTCCCAATATCACACAGGACTACAGCCAGGGTAAAACCCCACTGCCGTCTGTTTTGTTATAAAACATCATTAATAAAAAGAAAATGTGTGACCTTCAGGGAGTTAAAAATCTATCTCTCTTTTGGATCATCCCCCCCATTTCTAATTAGATTTGTTTGAAGAGGATCCAGGCTGAGCTGGGCACTGTTTGCAATTGGTGTTGAGGAGAATGTCAAAGGAGGCAGCAAAAGGGGCACTCATTCAGAACACAGTGAAGTGTTCCAAGGGGAGGGTGTTTTTGTCAGTAACTTTTAGAAAACATGAGATAAAATTTTGGAGAAAATGCCATGTTAAAAAAACAAACAAAAAAAAAACCTGGCTGGGGTTTTAAATGCGGAGGAGTCCTGTGCTTAATCTTCTGTCATTGTCTTGCGGAAGAGTGGAAGCCTCCCGCAAGGATTTGACTCATTTCACACGCTCACTTATCTTATGAAATAGGGAAATGCGTCATATCGGTGTCATGTCAACGTTTGGAGTTAAGTGCCTGTGTCGGAGAACATTTACTAAATTATTTTATTTTTTGCTGGGGTGATCAAATGACCACACCCAATACAATATCTAGCATATATTACTGATGACAACAATCATATTTAAGAAAATGCACAGACTCCCTTAATGTTCTAAAAGCTTTAATGTCATTTGATACATTGGCTATAACAATCCTTGGCATTGATGGTAAAGAATGTGCTCTGTTCTTCCTGTCTGCTGTTAGTTATGTTTTCCTCTTGCCGAAATGGGTTTTCTCTGGGTACTCCCAAGTCCCAAAAAGACACTCCAAATTGTCCATCCTTGGGTGAATACATGAAACAGACGATGAATGTATGAATGAAAGTCACGTTTAAACAGAAAAGTAGATTGAATAAGTAAAACTGATTATTATTACGGATTTTTAATTGGAAAAACAAAGGAAAAGCACATTTGAACATTTAGATGGGATACTATTTACTCTTAACTCTTCAGGTCCCATCTTTGCCGATATGAGTCCAGTTCAATGGATTTGGCGTCCATTGTCGACAACGACACCGAAACATGCCAGCTATTCCTGATTCATTGTTAGTGAATGAGTAAACAGCAGAAGCCAACCATCCCCCCTTTGGGATTTTTATTTGCCCCGCCCCTCTTGCTGTCAGGCTTTGTAAGTGATAATGAAGGGCCAGCCAGAGGCTTCTTCCGCTTTCCTTCTTCACAGACGGCGCTATCATTCATTGTAGCCTTTCTCCCTACCTTTGCAGCTCTCTCCGTAACTATGGCGACCACTCCCCACCTGCACAAGGATGATCCATATTCAGCAGCTCCCACCGGCAATGCGCGCTACTAATTCTGTAGAAATGATTTGAAAAGTGTGTTCCTACAAAGAACATTCGGCGGCGAGTGTTAAAGTGCTTTCTCGCAACTTTTACAGCAAGAACTAAAGACTGTGTGTTTGTCTCTAATTGCTTATGCATAAATGCATGAATTCACAAGCACAACTCTTTCACTGCGTCAAAGAAAAAAAATTGACTGAAAATGTCAGAAAACGGTTTGAAACGTAGTATTTAATAGTTAGATATTTTAATTTTCTCTCAATCTGAACCTAAAACCTGCGTACTGATAGCGAGCTGCCAATCAGAAATCTCGCCTGTCAACGTGAAGTCTACGCAGCTGTCACGCTGCAGTTGTGCACGAGCGAAAGATGATGATGATTTGAGTAGAAAACGTTCGTGATAATCAACACCAACATGTTTGAACACAACAATCTTAGCAGGATTTTGTGCGATCAAAATTTAATGAGAACAATAAGTCCCAAACAAAAATGGTTAAAAGAAGTGTTAATTGTGCGAAAACTCAACTAGGTCTTAATCTTAGAAATGAAATCCATCTTTGAAAAGTTACCTTAATGATGCTATAAGGTCACTTAGATGAATTGCCACAATGTATTGAACAACATGGTGACGTTATTTAAACTACTGAAAAATGAGGAGATAAAAAATAGTCTTGAGAGCCACACAAATGGAGACTTATTTAAGTTAATTTGCGCTGTTTGCAAAAGTGCTGCGCTGCCTCCACGACTCCTTAACAAATCAACAAAATAGTCTGGGATAAAAACGTGTTCATAACTACAAAAGAACGAACGTAAAAAGGTTTGTCTCTCCTGTTCTAAAAATTTGGCGTCCCTGCAGTCCTCTAATGGGAGCATATGAACTGTTCTGACAACAATAAGCCGTCTCTGCAGAAAGTGAGCCTTTTACACAGGATAGTTTTGTAAACTTCCAGCATAAGCACCAGGGGTTGGCGTGTTATTTTATCCCGTTAATGGAACAGTTTCCCCTGTCTCTCCCGCCTTGACGTCACTTGGAGTCAGTCGCAACTGCTCATCTCAGCTTCCAAGTCAGTGTTGTCATCTTGACCAAGTTCCCTCTAAACTGCACAACTGCATGCAGTCTTACCATACAAAACCTATCCAGTGCAGTGAACGCAAATTATTTAGATAGATATAACATTTTTTCAGTTTCATTTTGGTGTGTAATTCAGTGATTGACCGGTGTCCAGCCAATTACTCTAGCAGCCAGTAACGTCTCTGACAGTACTTGCGCAGTTAAGTGACGCAAATGCTGACTCTGCTAAAGTGAATGCAATACCTCGACTCCCTAAACCAGAGGGGAAAAAAAACAGTTTTTTTTTCAGTTGGAATGGCTGTCAGAGTATTTGCAAATAGAAGAGCAAGGGTCAAAACTGGGTGATATATTTTCTTTATCGAGTGAGGAAGGTCAGCTCTGCAAAAGATGCAGGGAAGCTAAGGTTGCAAGCGAGTATTCCGATGGAAAAATCTGGACTAAATGGAAGCTAGACTACCTCAACCGACACAGTCAGCAGAAAAGTCATTTGATTGAAAATGAGAAGTGTGAAAGACAGGCAGATGTGAAAAAATAGGTTAAATTCAAGTCAGATTTGTCCATAGTCTTATGTCATTTTTAAGATAATGCTATTTCTGGATATTACTCATTACATTTTATTACGACTAGATTATTTATGAAAAGGAGAAATGGTTGTAAGTTGAAATGTGTTCCTTTATGGTTTTTTAGGTAGCTCTATTCATTGTTCAGTTAGGTGCTGATATCATTTACCATTTTATATACCGTTATATTAAAGATGGAAATTCTAATTTTAATACTTAAGATGGTAGATTTGCACACAAGGTGTATTGATCATTTTAACGGCACGCTGTTCTGCTGCAAACTCGGAGAAACACTTAGAAGCAGGCCGTCTTCTCCTTCAGAAATGTATTCTGGCTCGGATGGTTAAAAAATGACAGATTGTATTGACAGAGGAAGCATACATGCTAGGAAGCGTTGGGAGTGGTATTGATAGCCAGCATCACAATGCCTAAAGTCTGATTGGAAAAGTTAAAAATGATTATAATTTTTTCAAGTCATACCGGAAATAAGTAATGCTAGTAAAATAAAATTAAAAAAATAGAAAACAAAGGTCAATACTAGAAAAGGTTAAAACTATCACCAATTTAAAAAAAAAGTCTTACGACAAAATCATTAAATTGAAGTATATTTCTAATTGAGAAATGTTTTTTTCAGGAAAAAACATTTAAAACTACTATAAATAAACAAATAAATAACTTTGGCAGTTGATGAATTCATTGCATTTCTTCTCAATACAGTCTGATGCTTTGGTGGCCCGGCCGGGTCTGATTCCCACTTGTGTGGGTTGCACCAGGAAGGCCATCTGGTCTAAAACGTCTGTGCCAAATATAGTGACCTTTCTCAAGTTAGATTTTGCAAGTTTACTTAATGGCACGATCCGTGCGTGTAAATCGGCGAGATGATCACAAGCACCAATTTGTTCTACCTTTTGTGTTCGGAGGCGAGGGAAGCACTGAGCCATCCAGCTGCATCTTGAATTATTTATTCTGAAAAGGGTGAGCAGAGAACAGTCTTCAAACAACCCAAATTTTACAGGCACATCAAAATATTGACACCGCTGTGCCATATGTGACCGTGATGCTGTTTTATCTTCTTTGCCGCTGCGATGTGCGGCTGCAAATACAATATACAGTTTAAACTTAATGTTGCATCTAGAGAATTAGTTTGATGGCGCGTGGCACGGCAATAAAAGCTATACAACATTTGGCCTCTGGAGGCTTGAAACGCTGGCACTTAAACTCTGTTTTATAGCCAGAAACATTGATTAATTGCTCGTTACAAATTCTGTAGATTGCATGGAATAACTATAACAGCCTGACATAAGCTGGCAGAATTTGTGGCACTACGACTTCATTTCTGGGATCCATTCTTTTTATTTTATTTTTAGAAATTAGAAAAAAATAACAACACTTTAATTCCTGTAGTTCTTATTGGAAAAAAATGAATTAATCACCAAATTCAATAGTGATGAATTATTTGTGGCAGCTTTACTGCTGAAGCAAAATGACATGAGGAACACTGCGAAAGCAACAATATATCTTTATTTTAGGCAAAAAAGTGGAATATTATGCAGTGGACTATTAATCTCACTTTAGTGTTCATTTAGATTACTGAAGGGAAAAAGCCCCCCAAGAACAAGCAGAAACCAACTGAGTAAAAAGTAAACGTTTGATTCATGATGATATTGATCAACCAACTGAAAGATTATGATTTAAATAGATGTGCTTGACTCATTGGCTGCCATTGACAGTAACCGAGATCAAATTTGACTGGAAGTGCTGGCATCGTTACCATTATCAATAACAGTTAAGTAACTCATTGATTGTTCCTCAAGTAAATATTGTTTTATGTACATTCCATGTTTTCAAGTACCTTGTACTGACTTTGAGTCAACCCATTTATCACAACTACAATGTGCATAACTGTAGAACCAGAAGTTCTTATGATTTGAGCATGAGTGGGTTGATTGCATGAAATATTAACTAGAAATGTTTGAAATGTCATTTAAAGACTTCCTAAATGCTAATTACCCATTTCAAACAATGCCGAAAGAGATCACATGTTAAAAATGTATTTATGTAACGCTGCAATCAGTTTTCTTTAAAAAATCATGGCGTCTAAAGAGTACAGTAGCCAAGAGATGACGGATTCCTCAATTGAAACAGAATGTGTACGAGGGTCTATTGCTTTTAACATGAATGCTAAATTGAAAGTTGGTCATAAATCCCGAAAACATGAGATTTCAGTAACTCAGGACTAACAGCTTTCAGTCGTCAGAAAGAGCTCGCTTAGATGATTAAATCCCCTGAATGCTCGATAAAAATGACCAGCTGCATGTCTGTGCTAGCAAAGCAGCCTTGTCGAAACAAACTGTGGATATCCGTTCCTTTTAAATATTTTTCACCACCTGCGGTTAGCCTTTTAACAATGTTGTGTAGTGGCACCAGGCCTCGTACACTGTCACCCATGTTGGTGCTTATCGGGAAAAAAATGTAATCTGTTAATCCAGTAATAGTTGGCCCAAAACATTGGTCCTATAGCGACACCAATCATCCCCCCTTGACAAGGAGTCAGCATGTACCAGTAAATTACATGCCTTCTCACAATCATAGCAACAAAGTTACAGGTATGTTTGACAATGCACACTGATTGCGTGTTTTTGGTTTAAATATAACAGCGATGCAAGTATTTAGAGCTTTAAACGTTGCCATTATGTTCCACGTGTTAAAAACACGTAGGTTAGACATGTAGTTATTTAAACTGCTGGGTTCAAAGGAGCCATTGGGTTCTACTCTGAACACACAGTGGTATTTAAAAACCGTTCTGGAGACACAAACAGGGAGAAGATTTTGTGTGAGATGCGTGTACACACTCGCCCAGTTCACAGGAGTAACACCATGGGCTGGGGGAGTTGGAATCAGGTGTGAAAACCCCCGTTGCGCCTGTCCAGATCTTGCTTGGGTTTGTGAGTGCAGCCACATAGGTGGGGTCATGACGCCCGTCGCCCAGGGGAGCCATCATTTCAGAATAATTGTCGGGAGGATGACATGGCCCCCCTTTAACAAAAAGCAGGGCTTCAATTTTAAGGCCTTAGTTGGCTTAAAAGACCTACAAACTCTTGTGTGCAAACATGAGGAATATTTTACCCTAATGGGTCTGTAAAACAAAAACATGGCATTGAATGAGTATGCTTCAGTGACATTGAGATTTGGCTATTAATTTTATTTTGTCATTACATTAATTAGAAACTAAGCGTCCCTAATTGTATAGTCTTTGACTGAGGGGTACCACTGGTCGATCCCGATGCAGTTCAGCATTGACTTATGTAGAAGGTGCAATTTTTTTGCGTTTGCAGCAATGAACAACTAGGCCTTCCATTTGCAAATTCTTTAATTCTCTCAAGTAAGGTACCAACCACTAACTTGAACTCTCTAACACAGGGGTGCCCAACTCCGGTCCTCGAGAGCCCCTATCTGGTCTGTTTTCCCTCTCCTCCCTCTATCAGCACACCTGAAACAAATAATCTGAATCAGTATTAAGTTTCTGGACACCTTGCTGATGACCATTTGGTTCAGATGTGGTAGAGGAGGGTGATATGGAAAACAGAGTGGGTAGAGGCTCTGGAGGACCGGAGTTGGCCACCCCTGCTCTAACAAATACAAATCCTGCACTCAGTGGATGGACAATCTCTTCCTTTGTTTGTACTAGTTGCATTATTAAACTTGATCGTCGTAAAAATAAATAATAGATCACATCCTATTGCCCAGTGAAGTTTCATTCTCTATCCGGCACAGTGTCTCTACACAGACACAAACAAACAGAGCTACTGTCAATTGCCGGGTCGGTTGAGGAAAGTGAAGCTTGCTCAAATTGAACAGTAGACACAGTAACAAGGTTGCCAATTTGGACTAATCTTTGCTTACCAAGAGTGCAAACATACATATTAAATTAGGTCAAGTAAGAATAAAAATGTAATTTTCTTATTACGACCAAAAGAATAATGGTGTTGCAAATCTATGCAATTAGCTTTTTCTCAGCAGTAGAAGTGAACTGTTACTACTGAGCAGAAGAACAAGCCTACTTAAAAAATTAAGTCAAGTATGAATAAAAATGTAATTTTCATATTGTGACCTAAATAATAATGGATTTGCAAATCTGTACTGTTAGCTTTTTTTCAGCAATAGAAGCGAACTGCTTCTGCTGACCAGAAGAAATTACCTACTTATGAAATTAAGTCAAGTAAAAAGGAACAAACATAGTTTATTATCGTGGCCATATGAATAGCAGTGTTTCAAATTTGTGTTAATGTTAGCTTTTTCTTGGGAGTAGAAGCTATATGATTAGAGAGCTGTTATTTTTTAACAAGATGAGGCTCCTTTTAAAGCTTGAGAAATAAAAAATAAATACATTTATCTTATTCTGACCATATGCAGAACAAAGTTGCAGCAAGTAAACATTCAATCAAGGCAAACAATTTGACAAAAATATGAAAAATAGAATCATAGACATGTTTTTTTTGGATAACTGTTTGATGTTGTCAAATCCAGTGTATCGAGATCTTCAGCGGATGAAAATATTACCGTAAAGGTTTTGGGACACAAGTTCAATGAAGAATAATCATTTATTTAATTTAATTTAATTTTTGATGTTCTGTTCAAGAGGATGAGGGATATGGCAGGAGGAAATTTTATTTTGCGAGGAAAGACGGACCTATTCCTTATATAGAAAAAAAGAAATCGAGGCATTCTTATCTTAGTTTTTTTCTAATTGGTTACGGACAAGTCCATTTAACCAGACATTGTTTTTCTTTATATGTTTTAGTATTTTCTTCGTGAATTAATTAAAATCCATGAAATGCCTTTTACTTCTAGAATACTAAATCTTCTTTCAAGCCCTTCACACAAAAAAATGCAATCTCTGTCACTTGTTTGTTTTGAGTGAAAAAACATTTAACCAAAAGGTGGTATTTGTCTAATATTTTGACTCTGGGAGTTGGTCAGCAGTTAAGACAGGTTTGAGACACTGATTTATAGAATTTATTGCAATCCAGTGATTATCGCTGCGGGAAGGACATACCATCGTAACTGAGAGGACATGGACAGAATTGTAATAGTAGATGCTGCAGGGAGGTCATCAATCACAGCCTCAAAAATATGAGAGTGCTGGGACAGCAAATATGAAACGAAAAAGTTTGCCTTTCATGAGGAGTCTTACCTTCATCCATATTATGTTGTCAAAACGAGATTAAATAATGTATTATGATCTATTCCTTCCACCGACATGCTAGCATACATTTTGGTATATTATGAAAATAAGTACTCCACTACATTGACTATACAGTGGTGCCTCGAGATACGAGCTTAACGCGTTCCGGGACTGAGCTTGTATGTCGATTTACTCGTATCTCAAATGGGCGTTTCCCTTAGCAATGAACTAACTATGTCGAGGCACTCGTATGTTGAGGTAATACTGTAGTTGTTAAATCAATGCTGCGCAATGGTCATCAGTGAACCAGGAATGTGATAAATCACCACACAATGTAACCTTTGGCACATAAATAAATCAAACAATTACCGCATTAGCTGTCATTGATGGTGATAGATCTCACTGACACAGAATTATGACCAGTTTATGAATAAACCAGTTCAAAATACTTTGCAAAAATGTCAGAACAGAAAAACAAACAAACCAAAATTGAGAGAATTTCAAAATCATTAACATGAATTCCATGTATAGATTATCAATTTTGATGAAAAAAAAAATAGGATCTGGTAACCTCCATATTTGAAGTGAACTGGACTTCAATGAAATAGTTTAAACTCCGATTTCTAAGTAAACTGGAATTTTGTAATTGTATTTAAGTAGTTACAACCCAAAAAAATGCTAATTTAATTGTAGTAATCTGATAAAATGAATTATGAATACTCAAAAGCTGCTTCGTGGTGTAACTGCAAGTTATTTAAACCCTTACAGGCCATTTATTAAACTCTTAACTCATTGGGTGCCACTGAAGATGATGGACATCTAATTCATTTTTACTGGGAAGCGTGCAGTCACTCAACTCACAACTCGGACATTGTCACATAGAAAACTTATGGAAGTACATATTAACCTGTTTTTGTAAAAGAAAAAGGCCAAACAGCAAAATTACTGAACCATTTTGTTCCTGTTCATTTTCCTTCATTAATGTTAAATAGGGTAAATGCCATAATACTATGTGGTTTTAATATTTTAATCTACAAGCCCCAAAATGCTATTTGCATGTATGTTTTGTAAATTACCAAAATTTCACTTGACCTATAACAGGTTCAAACTTAGCCAGACGTAAAGAAGCCTTATTAAAAGACTCTTTCCTCAAAAACTGTTATAGATCCTGCAGTGTTGTTTCACTGACACCAGGATTGATTTTACTATATATAGACCCCAGCAGACTAATTTTATCATGCTCGGATGGCTCTGCTATCTTTTACACTCACCTGAATGAGGACACTGTCTGACAAACCATTTTCTCTCGACATTTCACCTTTTCTAACTTTTTGCTCCCTGCCAATATTGTTAACAAGCTTAAAGCATTTCAAGCCCTGCAGGGAGAAGAAGCACCACGTTCCTCATCTTTTCTTTTATTTCACACATGTTCTGCACATGAGGCAGTTGTTCGCTTGAAGATTCTCTCAGTTCTGCATATTTCTGTAGCGTTCATCACCCTGGAGACAGCTCTTGCGCTCTCTTTGGATTTGGCCCTTTCTTTACTTTCTTCTTTCCACACCAGCACTTTTTCCCCTCGCGCCATCGCTGTCTGAGAAGCTTCATAAGGGCTTAGATCTTGGGGATGAGTCTGAACTTCCCTCTGGAGCAGAGGACATTGACTGCGTCCAAGTTGACCGTTTTAATAATTGATTCGAACATCACTGATTGGAGAATATCCTGCCATGTCACTCCCAATCTTCACTCAAAGGTTTTCTTTTTAAATTGGGGAACATATGGCAGAGAGTAGAAAGTGAGGGAATCTGAACAATGGGAGGGTGGCTCGACTGGTTCTGAGACACAATAGCGACATTATCATTCTTCTGCTTTTTTCGAGTGACAAGGTTGTTTTTGTCAGGAAAACATTCAGCAAGTCGGATTGTGTGCTTTCCTTTATTTGTTATAATTGATGGGTAACAAAGTAACACTTGAAAAGAATTACTGGTAAATTTAGATCTCAAATATGGGTATGTTTTATGGCCGGCTATACAATCACATGACAACTTGCGCCCCTTACAATACTCGAACTAAAGAAACAGATCTACAAATTTTCTCCTCATGTTATTTAACCTACTAACTTAATGGCTGTGATATAGTGTGATAGTTGTCCAATTTGTTTGAACTGTAGTGGAGAGGTTGGCATCGATCGATTGTGTCTCATGGACATCTATCGAATCAATGACAATTAAAGACTTAGCAGTACATATTCTTCAGTTTTTTTAGAGGTCACAAATCGTAAATCTTTCTTGTTTTAAACTTAGTTTTTGTATGATCAATACATTTTAAATAAAAACTTTAACATTGTTAATATTGAATTAATTTATGTCAAGAAAATCCACAACTATTTTTTTCTTTAGATGCTTTTTTCAAAGTCAATGTTGAGGTACAAATTTAAGTAATACTTCTTTCTTTTCTCTGTTTTCTTTTTTGTGTGTTCATTCATCTTCCATCATTATTATTTTTGATCAATTTAAAAATATAATTTATATTCATTTTTATTTTTCACTAATTCATCTTCCAAACTGCTTTCAACTATTCTCATTATTGAAATTTCTTTCAAAATTAATTTTTTTTTTTTTTTTTAAACTAACCATTGTTTTTTACATAGGAATTAATCAAGTCCTGGCAGGCACTGAAAAATCAAGTGCTTGCCAAATTCAATGCTAGCATTCCGATTCAAATGGATTTGATGTCTATCATTGTCAATGGCAGTGAACGGGTAATATACCAAATTTCGACATTCTATGAACAATGAGATCTGAAAACTGGGCAAGCATCGGCACGATCCATTTTTCCACCAATTGAGTTCAAAGACAAAATAATCTTATCTTATTCCTGGTCTTTGTTCTTTGAAGTGTCCGGTTTGTTGCCAAGTTGCAAAAATTGTTTGGCGTCAGTCACTTCATTATGCAATAAAAGGAATCAAAAACAGCATTTTTTTAAGTTATTTATTCCACAGTTTTATTTAAGCACTTGAAAACGCACTTATCTTGCTCCAGAAAGGGCCGTCTGTGAGTGCAATGGGTTTAATAGGAATCGAATGTGTCTTTGCAATTACTCAAATGCATGGATCGTATGCATGCGTCTGGCTGTGAAAATAACGGTGATGGCAGATGATTCAGACTGTCGCAGTGTTGTTCATTGTGCAAAGAAAAGTGACAAGGAGGTGGATGTTCGTGTCAATTGGAACTCGGATTTGGCCATATGGAAATTTTGCTTGCAGTGTTGGACATACAAAACTGGTCTTGATTCAGGGCAAATCTGGTATGAGATTTGAATCCCAAAGACTCAGCCAGTCTTACGGTCATCCCTCACCACTTTGCAGCTTCAACATACATTCATGCATTTTATTGAACTGAAATTTGAGGGATTAAGGTTTCTTGTTTCTGTCTTGGTTCTGACTTCAAAAGTCTTGACGTATATGAGGAGATCGTCTTATATTCGGGCAGTGGTCTTCATGTGAGACTTGATGAGTTCAGATGCAGTCTTGGTCTTGTTGTTAAACTTGGGCAAGTCTTCTCAGGGGTACAAAGTATAGTTGCCTGAGATGTTGGTGAGATTGAACCTGGCATGTCATTCCGCTCTATTTTCCTCGACGTATTGGTTATGAAATTGGACATTCGCGCATCTGTTCTATGGCCATGGGTGTCTTCTGTATCACTTGCACCCTGGAGTGCTTTTATTTGACACATTCCTAGGTGTGTAATTATCACATGTCTAAGAAGAGTGATGTGAGTAGGCTTGAGTGCTAGTAGTCTTACAGCCGTTTCCGCTGAGAATAGACAGTGGCCGCAAATGATTGGATTAGTGCGTCCCCCACCCCACCACTTAGCATAATCCTCTTTTGTAGTTTCCTATTTTATGTGTGGCTCCGTGCATTTTGGAGCCTTCAGACTGCCTGAGCATTCGTTTATGGAGATGGAGCGGCATCAT
Source organism: Stigmatopora nigra (assembly GCF_051989575.1). Taxonomy (NCBI): domain Eukaryota; kingdom Metazoa; phylum Chordata; class Actinopteri; order Syngnathiformes; family Syngnathidae; genus Stigmatopora; species Stigmatopora nigra. The sequence continues at coordinate 4,235,209 of NC_135518.1, read as the reverse complement.
GCGCGAAACCTGTGTGGGATGTAGTTATGACACACAGGCAGTCAAGGCAGGAGGAGGCGTGGTAACGCTTGGTAACTCATTCAATGCCACTGAAGGCGACAGATTCATTTTAACTGGAATGGATGATAATTTTCAGTCCCATTGATAACAATACAGCAAATCCATTTTTTTATTAGGAGCGATCGTCCCAGTATTTATTACATTTTTCAATCAAACAATGGGCAAAACATAAAATGTATTTTTTTAAATTTAAATTTAAAAAGCACAAGTATATTTTATCTTTTTGGGGATATTTTATGGGTTTAAAGAATGCGTGATGAATATTTTTTACTATCTTCTAATCGGTTGGATCTATTTTCCCTTTGATGGCAGTATATGCATTAAATTATTAATTAAAAACATATATATATATATATATATATATATATATATATATATATATATATATATATATATATATATATATATATATATATATATATATATATATATATATATATATATATATATATATATATATATATATATATATATATATATATATATATATATATATATATATATATATATATATATATATATATATATATATATATATATAGATTTAGTTTTACATTATTGACATGAAATGATTCATAAGGCATATTTACCATATTTCCTTTAAAAATTCAACATTTTTAAAAATAACCTTTTTTTTACTATTTGTACAAAATGAATTAGACATGTATCTACTGCCGTAAGTGGTTGCCAATGAGTTAAACTGGGTTTGATAAATGTTGATATGACAAAATGACTACTCACTTTCAAAGATTTTTTTCTGTCAACCTCAATGACAGCCATTGAGTTAATAATATCATACCAAATCTGAGGCTTTACTGAGCAAATATGTGGGATTGACTTCAGAATTGAAGCAGAACTGTGAGTCTGTAGAGGGTAGAGTTAGATTATTGTCCCTTGGAGGTAGGTGAAAGCACCCATCAGTTTGTCTTGAAGGTTTGCTATGTCATTGTCAACTTCTCTAAACAGCCAAAAGAATGACAGACACTTTGAAGCTTGCGAGAGAGCATATGAGATATGCAATATGAGAAGCGATGATGCATCGACAGAGCCACACTGAGCCGGTGTTGCCAGATTACTACTTTGACATTAGAGTAGAATGATATGGGACTGAGTCAGAAAATGATGTGGATTCTTTAACCCGATATAGCATGTTTTCCCGGGGGCACGCTAAACTTATAGACAAAGAAACTCATAAGTATAGACTTAAAGTCAGAGAACAAGCACTGTATTCTGCCTGTAGGGCTGTTGTTGTGCTGTTCTGCCAATGCAGGCCCAGAAGAACTTGAATTGATATTCTAGAGGTTGCCGTTACTTAGCCAGAGATAGTGCTTGTCCTAATTCTGAGGGTTAGAACTACTTTAAAAAAATAATAATAATTTGGGGCCCATAAATGACCCAACAGTTTTTGGACCCGCCCAGAAATCAACAGTGTACCTGTAAATGAACCAGAATCAATAACAAGCTTCCCAAAAATGATCCCAAATTAACTGGAAGTGATCAATAAATGACACCAAATCGACAAGAAATGACACGCATGGATTTTTACCAATAAGAAAAGCAAGCATAAAATTCAAATGTCCAGAATATACTAGTTCGATTGTATTTGTAATTATATAATATATTATTGAAATTTATTCAGTCCATTATTGTAATTGTACATGGAACTTTTACGGGGATGAAACCTTATATTTCTTGTGGCCTGGTAAATGTGTATAAGTATACATTTCCAAAAGGCACAACAAAACCAAGACCAAACATAAAATTGCCTTTACATCATGGCAGAAAGTTGTTTTGTATACGTTGGCAACCCCCTTATTTTTTGCCCTTATCTTTAACCCACTGTCTGCCATTGTAGCGTTGTTGCGTAGTCAATTCCATTTGAAGCGGGATGGGCAAATAACAGAAAAAAGTGATTTATATATGAACCGATCAGTGGTTTGCAATTGCCCATTTGCACTCTGACACGTACCTCATTCTCCATTCAGCTACCAGCTTCAACCCCCCCATTTCTTTTGAGTCTGGACACAACAGAGCATTTACACATGGCCCAAAATCCAGACAGAGCCACAAGTATGCCATTTCCTGTCTACACAAACAACTGGGATTTGCAGCTGTGTGTGCACGCGTCTCTAAAGAGGCAGTGGACACAATGCTTGGGCATTAATAATTCAGAAACCAGCTTTTTATCTTCTACATCTTCCATCCGCTCCTACAAACTTTCCCTTGCACTTACACGGCCCTCTTTTTATATCATGTCATTAGCGAGTGTGTTGCGTACAATGGACTGTAGCGCTGCCCATTTGCCACTCAGCTGAGCGTGTCTTTGCTGTGCGAGCACCTATTTTTACATGTATGTGTGGTGTATGTCATGCAAAGCTGACGGGCTATAGCTCATTCTTCACTTCTTTCGTTCCTGACATCAATCATCACAACTCCTGAATTTCTTTTTACAGTCTTTGAATTAGATTTAACCCTCTGATGCATTGAATTCTTTCAGTCTCTTTAAAATATAAACATTAAAATGCCTGTCACAACTTAAATCCCCTTTTCATACACATAAAACATTGGAGAATTGCATATAAATACATTTGAGGAGAAAATACTAAATATGTTAATTCAAACGTTCATTTCTAATACTCAGTCAGTTGTAGGGCATACAGAGATTAGAGACAAACAACCATTTGCATTCACAATCACACCTCCACCGAGCAGGAATCGATCCCACTCTTGCCTGCACCAGATTCAGGCGAGTGAACCACTACACGATCAGATAGCAATACTAAATATGGAAAATATGGACTCGTACCTCTACTTACAAATGCCTCCAGGTATTTTCAGGTTACAAAACCCTTTGATATGCAAATGCATATCCAAACATACGCAAACAAGATCCAGGTTATGGAATCCCCCAAAATGTAAATGCATTTCCAATATCTGTTATTTCATTTTGAAATTGTCGTGGTAACATCACGGCCTGCTTTACTTCCACTTGGAGCTTCCCACAACAACAATAACTGCCTTTTGTCGTCACAAAGTTTTTTTAAAATTATTGGTGCGAATGAAAAGCGGGCCCTGTTGTTCATCGAAAAACCGATGATAAGAAAGTGGCGTGCGGTTGACTGATGCTGCAAGGCAATATAGCCGGCCATAACCCACCTACTAAGATCTAGCCCACCTCCTGCCATCTTTACGCTATTGAAGCAGAAGAAAGCATTAAAAGCACCGACTCCTTGACATGGCCTCTGTGTACTGAACAGCGAGATTAAGAGACTGTTAGTCCCGTGGAGCTCCATTGAATACTAAGTTGTTTAGATGTGTTTTTGTGCATGTTTGTGTGTTAACGTTAGCTTCTTCCTTACTGTAAAGTACTACTGCATGAATAGAATAGTTTTTACATGCTTGTTTTAATACGTTAATGATGGACCGTGTAATTTGTTACAAATTAATTTACATATAAATTACATGTCAAGTACTACTTACGAAAATTCCAAGTTATGAAAAATGTTGCTTAACCAATTCATTTTTTAAGTAGAGGTACAACTGCGTGTGTACCTGTACCATATTGGTTCATATATAAGACTGTGTTTTCCATTGAAATAAGATGGCGAAAAAGTGGCGGTCGTCTTACATTCAGTGTCCATCCACACCTTTAGAGGGCAATACATCCTTAAAGTGAATTCTGAACTTAACTCCTTAGGCCAAAGCAAACGCTTTTCACAAAGAAAAAGAAAAATAGTGGTAGCACAAAGAAGAAAAATAAAAAAATAGTGTTGTGGAAAAAAAGAAGAAAATAAAAGACTGCAGTTACAGTTAGACCTCACTTGCATGGTTAAGGAATTTATTGGAAAAATACATTTAAAGTATTAAATGAGAAAATATTTGCCGCCAACTGTTTTTTTATGTGAATGATCGCTGCTAAATTTCCCTGTGCTAATGATTGCTTGACTACAGAAGCTAATGAGTTAAAAGGGGGGATAAAGTGGGGAGGATTTAGACAGCCAGAATTGTCTTTACTAAATATAAAACTTCATCAACTATTTAAATTGTCAAATAATCTGGCATTGCTAATGTGCACTTCTGAAAACATTCCCACTGTTTAACCATGTGCTGGAAACTCATAAACGCCTTTCATTCATGCCAATTTAGCCTTGTCATAATCATTCTTGGTTAGACGAAAACATGACTTATTTACGCCGTAGAATAGATGGTGTCTTAAAAAAAGAAGGCCAGTTTTAGCGGCGGAATGCATATTTATTACGTACAGCTCCCGTCTGTTTAGCTGCAAAGCAAGATTGGATAGCAGCTGTTAAAATGATCCAGTGAATAATTCAAGTGTTGGAAAACACCTCCATCTCACTTCCAAGGAAGCGTGTACCTGCAGATGTTTTTTTTCGGCGAGGGGTGCGCTGCGCAAACAAATTCACGCATTAAATAAATCAATGGGTGGTTTTGTAAAACTGCTTATGGCTTTTGTCCAGGTGCGGGAGCGGCTCAGAGGGTGGTGACGGTGCAAGGCGGACCGCTGATTCGGACCGAGGGCTCCCATGTGACCATCTGGTGCAATGTGACCGGCTACAAAGAAGGCTTGGAGCAAGACTTTGAGTGGTCCATGTATCTGCCTTCGGCACCTGAGCGGGAGATCCGAATTGTTAGCACGGCGCAGCCCAACTACGCCTATGCCGTTTTTGCCCAGAGGGTCAACGCCAAGGAGATCTACGTGGAGAGGCTGAGTGGCGACTCGGCCATGCTGCACCTGCTCAAAGTTCAGGCTAAGGACCAGGGACTCTTTGAGTGTTACACGCCCAACACGGACGGACGGTACCTTGGATCCTACAGTGCCCGTACCAACCTCACCGGTGAGTCTTACTAAGATTTCATTTAGTCTCTCGTGCTGTGCGTAATGTAAATAATCTCCAATCACCATATCGGCCATTTTATACAGCTGGGATTTACATCACATTGTTTTTTGTTTCAAATTTGAAACTTCAATCTTCAGTGAATAAGCGAATAAACTACTTTCCTCCTCATTCAAATATGAAATAACTATCTTACCTTACTTCATAAGAAAAGGAAATATGAGTATTTTTGTTCTGTTGTGCAAGATGGAGGATAATTGATCAATATATATATACATATATACATATATATATGTGTATATATGTGTATGTGTATATATATGTGTATATATATGTGTACATATATGTGTGTGTATATATGTGTATATATGTGGTCGGTTCTCATTAATTATTTTATCTAACTTTAGACATTACTGATTGACTTTTGCCTCGTCATCAGGGGTCGCCGCAGCAAATGATAGATTTGGTAGTTTAACGACAGATACCCTTCCTGACATAACCCATACAAACGCAATTTTAAGATTTTCAATATTGTTTCAAATCATATCATTTAAAAAAGTGATTGTATGACTTATTTTGAGGTTACAAACATAATTTAATTGAATTACATTGCATAACATTATGGCATTGTTTTATTGGTTTTTGCCTGGTTTTTACCACTAAAAATTTGATCGCACAGCCTCGGCGTAGAAATAGAGCTTACCGATGTTGTTTTCAGACTTTGAGTTTAAATTGCATCGAAGAAAAGGCAATTTAATTCAACCCAAAAAGCCTTCACTGTTTCTCTCTGAGTACACATGCCCAAAGGTGCACACTGTCCTATAATAGTTTCCACTTTGGGAAACGTCTTCATTCCTTTAGGTCTTTTTTTATGGGATTACAGAAATAACCCTAGCATGAAGAGGCACTTAGATGATTGCTGCTGTGTAACCAAGATGTGAGATGCAGTTGCCTGAGAAACTAAACATATGTGAGATCCAGAATAACTTCTTAGTATTGGCATCTTATCAACTGTGATCATTTGCTTCGAGTTGTTTTAATTGTGGTGATGCTGCAGTGTGTCACCTGTTCATCAGTCTTTGCTCGCAATGCGGACACACAATGCATCTGTCCAACAGGCTCGGACACATAAGGACAGCTGCCCAAGCTGGTAAACTCCCTTTCATTCAGGCTTTTGTAATGAATGCAGACCTCGTCTGACCTTCACCAAAGTGCAATGGATTCCACTGAATTGCGTTAGAAGCCACTGAAAAGCTGTCTGTTAAAATGAAACACACAAACAAAGGACTTTGGAGGAGAGCAGGGTTTTCGAGTTTAGTTGCTTCTTGAAGATGTATTTATTTTAAAGACGTCCAATTAATTTTCCTGGAAGGACTGTCAGCAATCATTCCTACTCACCCTGCCGTGTCGTACTCTACTCTTTCATGTAAAAGGTTACTGAGGCCAGAAAAGAGCTTTTGCCATAAGGCCAGAAAGGGAAAAAAGTGTTAATTTTACAACCTGTAGGAATTATTTAGAATATAAAATGGAAGAGGTGATTAAATTTTATGGTCATGAGAAAAAAAGTCACATATAGAAATAGAATTTCGTGATAATTCAAGAAGGATTAAAGGGGTTAGTGATTGTGCCAGGTTATTCGAACAAATGTGTCCCCACCCCCTACATTCTTTTCATTCATTACATTTTTTTTTTTAATTTTGGTTTTTGTCCTTCATTTGTTTTAGTTAATGATGAAAACATTGGTTTAAACTATAATAGTAGAGATTAAGCTATGGTTTCAGCTAAATTGTCTTGGAATGGCCACTGACAAGCAATTATTGAAATCCAGTGGAAAATCATCACAGCCATGAGACGTGGCTCAGGTACCATTCATGAGCGACTGCTGTTTTTTTTTTGGTTGTTGATACAGATGTTTCTCACTGAACCTAGTTTGCCTTGTGTTACGTGAAAGGAGGATGACACTTCTGATAGTGCACAGTATTTATAGACCCGTGTCAGGGAGAAGTAGAGGAGCTGTTATGTGACTTTATCTCTTTTTTCCATAACTCTAACCGCTTACCATGCTATTTTGGAAGTCCTACTCTTGCTTTCCTTTGAATGATAGTGTTTCAGTGCCATTGGCAGAGATAGGCATCCAATCTATTTGGATTCTCCAAATAGACAATGGGTGGGATGTTTATCTCATTCAGTGGCTAGAAAATGGATAGTAAATATTCTCATTTTATTTATTTAAAATTTAACTCATTTTAAAAATACTGGGAACATTGGAATTTTCTTTAGGGATATATATATATACACACACACGCACACAAACATTTCTTTTTTTAAAAGGCTCAATTGAGAATAATGCTGTGCTCTCCAACTCATTTGAACTAAAATGGTTGACAACAAATGTTTCGGTGACACTCGGGCTAATGTTTTCCCGCTCGTGCTGTGTCTTTTGTCTGTTCTCCGTTGTTGGCCAAGCGATGAAAGAATTCAACTAGTGTCTCTGAGACGATGGGTCACTTGTCCTTCTATGTCCTCCAGTTGGTTATTCAGATCTCGCGGGCCCTCCACAAGACCGACTAAGCGCCATCTGTTCCGTGGCGTTTGTGCTTAAGTTTATGGACTCCCTCCTACACATCAGATTGGCGGAGAAAAGAACAACGTGCCGACATGTCCGACACGGCTGTCCTTACTTATCCTACGCACCAGCCTGTTCGAGAGCAGGCCCAAAAGCAGCGGGACCACCAGCTATCACACTGGCAGGCAGAGCAATTTCAGAGAGAATGTTAGTTCATGAACTCATTGGTCATTGGCTGCCTTTGACAGTGGTAGATATCCAATGCATTTTGACAGGGAGGGCGAATGAACCAATTAGCGCTGTCAATGGCAGCCAAAGAAGGATCCCTGTTTTAACCATTGGAGAAAAATGGACTTCATTCATATTCCGTACCGCTTGCCCTCATAAGGGTCACAGGTGGTCTTGGAGCACGTCTGCCTCACAGTTCTGAGATCGAGTGTTCAATCCCCACTGGGTTTCAACCTTCTTGTCTGGACTTTGCATATTCTGCCCGGATCTTCAGGGTTTTTCTCGAGGTACTCTGGTTTCTTCCCAAATCCCAAAACCTCTAAATCAGTGGTCTCAAACCGGTCCTCAAAGGGCCGCAGTGGGTGCAGGTTTTCATTCCAACTCAACAAGGATACCTTTTGCTAGTGCAATCAGTTAATTAGAGCCAGGTGCTACTTATTTTAAAGATACCTGATTGGTTAAAATGTCGGCACTGGATCGGTTGGAACAAAAACCAGGACCCTATGTGGAACCGGTTTGAGACCACTGCTCTAAATTGTCCCTACGTATGATTGTGAGCGTGATTGGTTGCCTAAGTATGGGTGTGAGGGTGGGTGGTTGTCCGTTTCTTGGTGCCCTGCGATGGGCTGACCACCGCCTCTGGTACGGAGTCAGCTGAGATAGGTTCCGGCACCCTCTGCGACCCTAATGAGAAAAAAGCGGTTCAGAAAATGAGATGAGACTTTCCATTTTGTTTCACTCATTTATTTAATATCAATGAGAAATAATTCATTAATATTGCAATGAAATTCAACTTGAGGCGGCATTGTACAAAAGAGCAGTCACGTGGTGCCTCGTTCTCTACAGAATGCACTGCATTAACTTTTAATCATGAATGGTCATGATGTATTTGTAGTAAATTTGATCATTTCGGTCGTATGTTAATATAGATGCATACAGCATGTGTTACCATCATTATAAGACTTTTTTTTTTTTCAGCTCTAGACAAGTTTCTTTTTTTAATTCTTTGTCCAATAGGGCTTTGGTTTGCCGATGGTTTGTTTGTCTGCCTCAATGTGGGGAGTTTTAGTGTTCTCTCTGAGCTTGCATGGATTTTTTCTGGGTACTCTGGTTTCCCCTCTTATCTCAAAAACATGCACATGCATGTTAAGATGATGGAACATTCTAAATTGCCCCTAAGTGCAAGTGAACCTGAGTGGCTGTTCATTTCCTTGAGCCCTGTGATTGGCTGGCCACTAACTCATGGTGTCTTTCACCTGGTGCCCATAGTAACCTGAGATAGGCTCCAGCATCCCCCGTAACCCTTGTGAGATGAAGCGGGTCAGAAAATGAAATATTGAGTGAATGAATACTAATGGTTAGGTGTAGGTTAAATTTTAATAGATATTTTCCGTTTATAATTGAATGAGCGCCACCTAAGCCCTTCCCTGACAACGCAAACTAAGCCACTACCTGACAACATCATTACTCCGATTTGTCCTTGTGTTTGACATCGCTGCTCTCAGTCAATCCAAATCTCGAGAGTCAATTTCGCCTGGCCCTTGTGCTGACAAGCTTTGTCAAGGCCCCAAATACAGGGTGATGGAAGAAAATGGTGATCGAACTGAAACCTTTAAAGAAAAATAATTGCGATAAAAATCTTCGAGGAATTGGGAAAAAAGATGGATTGAGGATAGAAAAGGGGAAAGTTGTGTTTCTGAGTCTCTGGCTATCGATTAGGTCGGGAGGCCCAAGACAGATTGCCAAATTTTATCTCTAGTCTCTCCTTGGAGGGACGCTGGCAGCTTTCCTCTCTGGCCTCCGTCTCACCTCCCGGTTTCATCTGCTCGCTCTACTCTTGTAGCGACTGTAAGCCATGGGCCGGGCATGAGTCCGGATGGTAAAAGATTCTTATCACAGCGTCTGGCTTGACTTTTCCGAAGAGCTCTGTCATAACTGTCTCCGTCCATGTCCACCTTACACGGTACGCACCGATGCTCTATATCACACTGCGTCGAGCTGTCAGTCAACAAAAGGACCACACCTCCATAACTGAGTGGGAAAGTGAGCCACAGTGGAGCTCTCTTATGCTTTTGACTCTCGAGGTTCATGCTTATTGGCAACCAATAAGCCTTTACAAATCGCATTTTTGGCAGTAACCGTGACAAGGCCATGTGAACTCAAATGTGCTCATAGTTTGGTTTTGAGGACTTTACAAGGCAAATAACTATTTTGGTAATAAAAAAAGATAGGTGGCATTACAGTCTGCTTCACAGTTCTGTGGTAAAAGGTTCAATCCCTAGTGGGTTCTGATCTACCTGTGCGGAGTTTGTCTGTTTTTCCCTTGCCTGCGTCAGTTTTCTCTGGGTAATTTGGTTTCTTCCCACATCCCAAAAGCATTTACGGTAGGCTGGTTGACAACAATTTTTTTTTCTTGTGCCCTGTAACTGGCTGGTAACCAATTCAGGGTGTCCCCCTCCAACCCATTTTTGGAAGCGATCAGCTAAAGCACCCCTGCGAAACTTCAAGGTCACTTTTTCTTCACCATTCGTCAAGTGTTAAAAGAGCTGGCATAGTGAATGTTGTTTTGGGAGATGTTGGCGTGTCTTTTCTTAGCACTATTTATTAATATTTATAATAATAGGCTAAAGATGCAACACTGTTCCCCTGGCTGATTTGATTAGTTAAGCTAAACAGCAAGCCTCCAGGGTTGGCCTCCTATCTCTGTGAGATTACCACAGTGCAGGCACAGTTTGAATATGAATACAATATGAATATGAATGCCCTAACGACTATTTTGTTCATGTTTAAAAAAAAAACAACATGGAACTTGCTGGGCGGTTGCCTCCGGGAAACTTCCACTTAGGAGTCGTGTTGTTGTGCGACGCTTTGAAGCCTTATCTGAATGCAGGAGGGTCAGTGGACTTTCTTTTTTTTTTTTAAATACATCCTTGTTCGACAAGTTAACTGAATGCGAAACAGGTGAATTTTCACACTCTGGAGTGGGAATAGTTAAACATTTGACACGCGGAGAAAGCCGCCGGATAATTTCTGTAAGGATGTTGGAGGAGCAGATTTGACGCAATAAACTTTGCCTTCCTGGTTACTCCAAGGACATATTCTTTCTTTTTTAGAATGAAAGAGCTGCAAGAAAATGGAGGGCATAGCCTACGCCGTGACACAATTAGCAACATCATCGGTTGGCAAAGATTGAATGTTTAGTAATTGCAGTGCTTGAGTTGAATAATTAACGGATGATTTAAATGCAAACTCAACACTCAATTTCAGTTATAATTAATAGTAAAACAATAACCATCTTCTTTCATTGGGGATGATTTCTTAAAAAAACATAGATCCATACAGAATATTAACCAAAATACAAATTAAAACACCGATAACCTGATAAAAGACTGGGATATTGCCCATTTCCTATGTTTGGTTGAGCCCACCTTTAGTGCGTCTCGAGCCGCCGTGGATGTGGGACCGAGCACCATTTGGTGCATCCCTGTTTTTCATCCAAATGTGCTCAAAAATGAAAATAATGGGCCACGCTAAGCACTCAGGTAGCTTTGTGCTCGTCACGCCGCTTAAATCCCCAAATTAATTGTCACCAGGATAAATTTGACAAGACAACACTCTCCCAGAGCTGGCACTCATTGGATCACACCATGCTTTGCCTTGAATTGCGAAATACGCGTTTCGGGATGGGCCCTAAAATGATGTGTGAAAAAATTCACCCTGTCTTAAAGGTTTTTCATTAACGATGTTATTAATACATTCAAATGACAGCATTAGTTAATAAGTTTTTTTGTACTTTTATGCATAAAAATTAGAGTAGAGTAGTTCCACCTTGAGATGAGATGATACGAGGAGGAGAGTGTTTATTGGCCCCCCAAAAAACTGGCAGCTGAAACTGGCAAGGACTCATTTGCTTCACCCACCGCTATGCTGGATGTCATCCAACTGAAATGTACCTTTTTCTGTCATTCAGCTTGTCTTGCTCCTCTCTATTGTCTCTTTTCACACTTAAGCCGTTTGGCAAAGGGAACATAATTGTTGATCTTCAGTCGAATTTATTCAGTGAAAGGCAAGATCCAAATACCAAAGCAACATTAAGTTTAGGTCAAGATGACAAATGAGAATCATTTGCTTTCATAGAGATGAAATAAAACATACATTTTTGGTCTGTGTTTTTTAATGAATTCATTCATTCATTTTGAGAACCACTTAATCCTCGCTATGGTTGCGGGGGCTGTGAGGCTGACATGCTAACACAGAGGTGGGCAAACCGGGTGCAGGTTTTTGTTCCAACCAATCGAACACAGACACTTTAACCAATGAGATTTCTGCAGAAAAAAAGCACCTGACTGCTATCCCCTGACTGCACTTCTAAGATACCTGATTGGTGAAAAGGTGTCCTTTTTATGGGTTGAAATGAAAACCTGCACCCACTGTGGCCCGTTGTGGAATAGTTTGCCCACTTCTATGCTAACTACTCAAGTTGCCAGGCTGTATATACATTCCAGAAAAATTTTCTCAGAAAAATATTTGTTTTTTTGCTAGTTTTTCACAACCATTGACGGGGTTAGATGTTCCATCCAGTTTGATTGGCTTTCTGGCACTGGTCAAATCATTTGATAAACATAATTAACAAATTTTCCGTTGTTTTGGGCATTTGAGTACTAAAATATTGATGAACTGTCATTAGCAGGATAGGCTCCAGAGGAGTGACCTGGGATCAAACACCCAACCCCAGAACTGTGAGACTGACGTGATAAACACTCTTCCACTGGGCTGTTACACTATAACAAAATATATTTTAATAACCTAAAATAAGAGAATCTTTTAGTTTTTGTATTTGCTTTTTTAATTGAAAAAATGGAGAACCAAAATAGATTATTTACTATTTCTCCTTCTATTTATGAAGAAAGTCAAACATGGTTCAAAACAAACATTTTCATTTCCCCTCTTTGATTGTTTAATTTACATATTTATTTACTCGTTAAATGCTTTCAGGCAAATATTCAACGTAAGGCCAGACAGTTTTGGAGGGGCCTTGTGTGTTACTGGCAGCATGACAAGGCATTGTACAATGATTAAAACACTGCAGCGTGATTTATAAGCTTTATTAACTCACCCAGACGCGCACACATGCATATATGCACAAAATTGGTCAGTTCTCCACGACTATAACTGTTCATGTCCTCGGGGAAGCTTTTAATTGGTCACAGCGCTTTACCATCTGGGGTTCCTGCGTGGTGCACTATTAACTTAATGGGAGCCATTGATGGTGATATACATCCAAATGTACAATTATTTTTCAAACAAAAATAATAGTTCTCTCCCTTTTTTAATTTTTGAAAAAAAGTTAAGCAACAGGAAATGTGATGTTTTCCATTGCTGTTTAAAAAAAAAAAAAAATTAACTTATTGGTTCCAGTGATAGACATCCAATCAAATGGCTTTTTCCCTCATGCCTTCAATTCATAGGATTTTATTTTTAAGAGCACTGCGTCCGTCATAACGTTGCCTGAGGCTCGCTACCTGCTGCCTGACTTTTTTTTCCTCGGTGCCGAGTTAAGTGACAGTCCCCTGTCTTCCTCCATTTTTTTAATGGCAAGCGGAAGACAGGGAATTGTCTTCCGCTTGCTCGTTTCAAATTTCTAGACATTAATAAATAATTTCCTTATAATTTTCTCTCATTGTGTGTTTCCTCACATTTTTCATACAAAATTGGGACACATTGACCAATTTTAAAGGGTTTAGTTGGCAGTTGTGTGAAGACCGCGGAACGAATGAGAGAATTTACATATAAAGTAAACCTATTTTCAAAATTTTCCAGTTACGAAAAAAGTTCTGGAACCAATTAATTGCCATATATCGACCTTATATATTGGTCTATCACTATACCGTACAGTAATTTTTTAGTCAACTTCTCAAAATCAAAAATTGTTGTAGATTCGTTTAATTCTTTATCAGTCGTTGCTGAGTCCTGACATTTGTAGCATCATCGCATAGCTCTGCACACTTGGTAGTCCCCTTGCACATTGGCGCAAGCCTTGGAGTAGATGACGTAATTGGCGTCTTGGGATCTTCCAGTTTTTTGTGTGTGTTTGCATTCTTGGATGAGTTTTGGTGTGACAGTTTCGGCAAAATCCCAAATGATTGTAGAAGCTTAGGGACACGGGGACATGGAATACAAACATTGTCTGACAGAGCAAGTTGCAGCTGGTAAAAATGGTGAACCAAGGGGTACTACTGTATGTGGTGCATTTTTTAGGCATGGAGAATAAATCTTTGATGTTGTGAAGGATTTGAGTCAACGATAGCTTTGCGTGCAGCTCTAGCTCTCGCGCTTTTAGGAAGATTTGTCTTTCATACTCCCACCTTTCCATGCCATTTAATCTCCCATTTACTCTCCATCTTCCCAACATGTTCAGTCAACCTCATTTCCTGGCTGGGCCTCACTGAGAGGTAACATCATAATTGTTTATGTACCTGTGCGTGTTTGCACACGTCTTGTTAAATCCCCCCCCTTGTGCTTTTGTATAAATATATTTGCATGTCTTCTCACTGCGAATCCCCACCTTATCGCAGCTCTCAGCCTTATAAATCCACGTCGGCGGTTTACCTCTACAATAACAAAAGCATAACGCTTCATTCTTTGCCCGCCGTAGGCTTCGCGCGACTTCCACTTGGTTCTTTTGTTACACCGTTGGATTGTGCTGTTCAATTAGGAAGTGGACTTTTGTGATGCTCCAGACTCGAGCCATGGACACGAGTTTTCTGAGTTCAAATTTGATTTATGAAAAATTCAACAATAAATGATTCAAATTCTACAGAAGATTACCCAAAATCAACAGGCAATGACACATATAAATCCTAAACTCAGCAAGGAATTGACCCAAAATGAACCAACGGAAAGATAGATCAGTTAAACAAACAGTAAAAACGGTCTGTGAACGTTTTCTTGCCTTTATGTATAGATAATAACAATAATATAATAGTAAAATAGGTATATCATAGATGAACAAACAATTACACTAATCTCAATCATAATCTGTGATGAATCCACAATTAAAATAATCCTTTATTGCAGCTGTATCACTGATCTGCTCCTGCTTGGTTTGCTTTTAAAGCGTGATAAATACAGTGAAAGCTAGTCAAGATGAAATAAAGTGCCTCAGCTACCGAGTTCTAATTCAGGATCTAACAACAGAAGTTGCAAATCATAATTGACATGTCATGTTTCTATCCACGCTCAGTTGATCTTTGTACAATCTGAGAATGAAGAATCGTCATGTCTTTCTAACAGACTTACTTAGGCAAAATGCTTAAAGCGCCATTAATTTCACAAAGTGTGAAATCAGGCGGCAAAATCTAGACTCACACCTGCTGAATCCAAAAACAACCAATGTGACATCACAAAGTAATGCATTTTTTGAACAGCTTCATCCACACCAGGGTTGGGATGGTGCTATTGGCTGCTGATGGTGCTAGATTTTCAATCCTTATTGACAATGGTAGAAATATTCCACTCGAGCCACCGGGCCGGATTGCATTTTATGGTGGAATTTTTGGCTTGTCACTGTTTGTTTAAGAAGAAGATGCACTGTGGTTGAAAAGTAGTGCCTTTTGTCATTTCCAATTATTCACACTGTGATATGGAGGGAGTATTATTAGTATCACCAAGTCAAAGGGCCACATTTGATTTGGATATGCATTTAATCGACCATCGCTCCACGCAAACACGAAAAGACGAGTAAATGACGTTCGTGTGTGTTTATTATTGACTAGAAAATGCAATTTCTGAAGAAATTGCTTGAGGATGCTTTGCACAGCCATGGGTCAGATACTGTAGATTTTCAGTCATTTTCTATTGATTTTTGGGACATTTTAAGTCACTTCCTTGTTAACTAATCTGGTGTCATTACCTGTGCTAGAGGGCCACTTCATTTAGACTGGGAGGGTCTTACAAATAAATTGTGTTTAGTAAACATTTATTAAACCTCAATTGCTGTTAATGGCTTTGAATGGATGCCTGTCATTGTTGGTACAGCTCACTTTGTTGTCACTTCTTTTTTAATTGTTTTCTCTTAATATACACCAAAGTGGATAAAATAATTACTTATCATATTTATACCATGTTAAAATAAATATTTAATATTCCCCCTTTTATATTAAAAATTGTGCACATTACATCAAATGGTCGATGATTTGGTTCACTTTTCTTCATCAATGATTTGATTAATTGTAGCAGATGTGGATGAACTAAAATTAGTGTTTGTTTAAAAAAAAGTCAACAACAACAACATCATTCAAACAGTTGAACCAGGAGCTAATTTGCCTCAGTCTTTCTCCGATTAATCCATTCCACCACAATGCATTTTCACCTTCAGTTTGCAATAGGTTCTGGCATTAAGTCTTGTGCTTTCTTTTTGAGTCCGTTGACTTTTCACCCAAGACCTTTTCAAATCATTATAATACATATCTATAATCAGCTTTTAACTGCAAGCATTTTATAGTTCGTGCCATGCTCGTCTAGTGTATATTTTGTTGATTGGTTTGACCTTCAAATATGCTTGTAATAGGAATATGCAAGCATGACTTAAGTCTGCCATTATTTTCACCTTCAAGTCACTTAAGTACAGTCACTGCGTTTTTACATCGACCTGCCTTTCAATAATCTCTTAGGTGAGCATAGGGCGACGTTCACACCGGAAATGTGTGTTACGTTGAATTCTAATTTTTGTGTAGCTCTTCATATTGCACTAAAATGCTCTTGTGACGTCACATGCATGCCCAGTGACACTGCTGATACATTTTCATGTGTTGCAATTATTCATTCCTTCATCATCTGTTCCACGCATCCTCGCAAGGCTTGCGGGGGTTGCTGAAGCCTATCCCTGGCAGATAATCATTCGCATTGACAGTCATAACTCATGCAAGTGAACCACTACAATATCAGGTGGCTTGTTGAAATTGTATGTTTCTGGCCTCGGCCATCATGTTTTTGTAGCAAGATTTGAGGATTTTATGCCCCCTGACCGTACATTTTCTTTATGTCCATTATCTAGAATGCACTTTTGATCACAATCGTCTACTGCTTCAGGTGTTTTGTTGAACAGAATTGGCGTTTTCACTTTTTGATGTACAGATTAGATGTGTACAAATGTGTTTATAGTACAGAGTAGTACTGTTTGATAGATATCGCTAAAACGATATAAATCTTTCTATTGGAATTTTATAAGTCTGTCATCATTATTGCCATTATATACACTTGTTTTTGCATTGCACAATTTGCACTGACTTTAATGGGATTCCACTTGCCAACAAGCAGCCATATTGACTTTCGAGTTAACAAAATATCACTCCACCTCTCTCTCCATATCTAATTTAGAATTAGCTTGAATTATTTTTTTCCACCACCAGGTTTTGAACAATTGTAAGATTTTTAAACCCACGTAGGCCCCGGGGAGAACATGCAATTTCCACACAGACGTAGTCAAAATGAAAAGATCCTAAATTTTGAAATAAAGCATAAATAAAGCATGACGACAGAATGTATTATAGCGACATAACCCTCCTCACCCGGTTAGTTTTCATCGGATTAGAATTTTCCGAATGAGGTGTGTACATGATCAATTAATTTGAATGAATTGTACCATTGAAATGTAGCCAATCATTTTTCCATCTGGCTGTGTTGCTGTATTTATGGACTTGAATAGATGGTGTGTTTGGAGGGTCCCCTGCTAGCTTGTGACATGATCACCACAGGGATTTTTCTTTGCCTACGCTTCTTGCACACAAATGGTAATGTTTTTACTCGTCTTAAGATTCACCTCAAATACAAAAACGGTTCACAGTGGTATGAAATGATTAGTTGGCTGCAGAATATGTATAAATAGAATAAAAATGTTCAAACTGCGTCGGAGAAAGTCTTAACTCCAAAACTTGAGCAAGACGGAGGAGCAAAGAAAGTCACCAAAACAGTTACAACATTTTTAGCTTTTTCTTATTTTAAAATTGAAAACTAAAATCTTGCAAAATTGGCAGTGATCAAATGATACAAAATAAAAACAATCACGTTCTATAGGGTTTACCTTTTTTTTTTACTGTGAATCTGCATTTTTGTGTGCATTTTTTAAACATTTGATTTTATGCAATGAATTTAAAAATAATCTTTAATTTATTGATCATTTTTTCTTTAATGCAAAGACCCATAAATAAATAATATTAGGTTACGAAAAAAATTTACAATAGTCCCCATTCAAAGTGGCTCTGACTTCCTTACTTATTTAATTGAAATCATAGGCTTTCATCCCAAAGACTATATTAACAGTTTGCCTCTGAGAATCTAAAAAAAATCTCCCATAGGGTAAAAGTTGGGCAATTTTAAAGTTGCATATGGTAAACGGCCCAAATGAAAACAAATGGATCGACGACTGTGCTTAACAAATGAGGCGCTTGCAGCTGAAAGTTCTCATGCATAATACAAAGTCTGATTAATGAGCTTTCACAACACATCCAATATTTGCAAAATGGGAAGAAATCTACAAAAGTGCTCAGAGATAAGAGATCCCACACAAGGTTTTCACTTTAGAGGTCTTTCATTAATGGAGGTGGAGCTCAGAGGTGGATGAAGAAAAGGCTTTTCATTTCCTAAAAAGGACACTGGCTTGCTCACTGGCTTGCTTGCTTGCTTTTTTCTTTTTTCTTTCCTGGTGTCACTAGGCACTCATCTTTCTTTAGTCTCTGTCCCATTTTCTCCTCACTGTGGCTTTTTCAGTCTTGTAGCTCATCTATGCCCAATCATCACACATTTCTTTGTCCTCTTCCTCTATCGGATTGTCCTCTTAATTCATTGGCTGCCCCGTGAAAGCAATAGACGTCCAATCAATTTGTGGTGGGTGGTCTGACGGCGATCGGATGAGGGTAAATCGATAAAAAAAACAACTGTAAATGGATTAGATCTTTTTTGTTGCTTTTAAAAAAAATTACAAAAATATTTTGAATAAAAGACTAATTGTAAAGTCTGTGCTGCCACTGAATTAGCAAATGTTAGAATATTATAATAAAAACAATACAATTGAACAAAAGATATATTTGGACAACATAAATCTTTAAAAAAACATGAGAAAATAGTAAAACATTAAATAATTAGCCTCTATCAACAGCAATACATGTCCAATCTACTAGAACAGATCAATTAAAAAAAACAGTACAAATTAATTTTTTTTTGTTTAAAACATTTTAACTACGGTAAATAGAAAATTTAAAAAATCTCATTTACTGTTGTTTTCCTGACCCCCCCCCCCCCCCCCCCCCCCCCAATGTTAGATGAGAAATAGAAAAATAAAACAAACATTTTAAAAATAGAGAATCATCACTGCTTGGTCTTCCCAGTCGAAATGGTTTGAGCGTATATTTTCTCAATTGCAGTCATTGTGTCACTAAAAAGCCTTGAGGGTTTTCAGGTAAAATAATAGAACCTGTCTAGTGTGGATGGGGAGCATTGATTAATACTGCCCTTTTACCAGAAAAATTATCCCATGGAACATTTTGACAAGATAAACCACCAATTATCTCCTTTACATAATACGCCCGTAACCAATTATATTCATCTATTACGAGGGGTCTGTTGTAAGATAATTGCGTGAAAAAAGACTTGAGAAGAAGCCTTAAAAGGCAGCGTTTCATCCAGGTTTCACAGAGTTGCTCTGATCATGAGCTTTGTGTTGTATTATGGATGGAAGCCCCACTGAGGAGCGAGGCAGCATGCTGCCTGCCGCCGAACTCCCTGACCCGGTCCGTCGCCCTAATTTTCATCTCTTGTTTGCCCTGTAATAGAGCATGATTCTGGATTTGTCTTGTATCTCAAGATAAAGATTTGCTCAAAATTTTACTCGTATCTCAAATTGCTCATATGTCGCAGCACTCGTATGTTGAGGTACCACTGTACTGTGTGTCATAGTGATGAGTCTATTTGATGCTCCGTATCATTCACTTTAATAGTAACATCATTTGTCATTTAATGGTTTCATTATTTCCACTGGATGAAAAATTCTGGCAGTGGATCAGTATCGGCAAAACAAGTCTATAAGAAATCGAATTCGATTGTAAGTAAAAGAAATTTGCATCGAGACTTTCTTACTTGTTGTTTTAATTCACAAGGTCCCGCGTTGGCACATCACAGTGGTGCCAACTCTAACTCTAGTGCCGCTACACCGACCAATGGCAGCCTGGGGTTGTCACATCAGTGCTGTTGGCACATCAGTGGCGCCGGCACTCATTCTAGCGGCACTGCATCGTCCCATGGGAGCCTTGCGTTAGCACATGTCTGTGTTCGCAACATTACTTCAAATGCACTCCATTGACCAATGGGAGCTTAGCGTTATCACCTCACAATTTGGGTATGGCTCTCAAGGAATTACATTTAAAATATGAATTGTTAATGCTATCTCGGTCCAAAAGGGTCCCGACCCCTGATTTAGAGTGTTCAGCTAGCCACGTTGCATGTTGTTGGGATGTGAGAGAAATCCAAAGTACCTGGAGAAAACCAGGGGAGAACGTGCAAACTCCACAAAGGAAACTTCGGATCTGGGATAAAACCCTCGACCCCAGAACTGTGAGGTTGACGACTTAAACACTTGACTGCCGCTTTTGTCCTCACATTTGAACTATTGAGGCCCTTGATCATGGAGTGACTCTCAAACTTGGAGGGTTTGAAGGATGGTTAAAAATGGTGACAGACGTAAGCAAGTTCCCCCGTAATTGTGTGGCGTCTTGACCCGCTACGCCTGCTTGACTCCTTCCCGCCTCTCGCCACTTGTATTGCTTCTCAGCAAGTAATTAACAAGAATTGCCCCGCTGCTTTTGCCAAATGGCCGTTTGCGTTGCACCAACACACTGACACTTAACACGCCGCTACGCTACAGAAATCGGCATGCGCTGGAGCTGTGGCTGAACATCTGCTGCTTTCGCCTCCTGTTAAGACTCTTCTTGCCAAAATGGACTCATTAGTCAATTGAGGCGATATTTTAGAGGAGATAAAACATTTAAAGAGCGTAACTTGCTTAATTTGTTTGGATTGACAATACATTCCACATTCTTTTTTAGTTCATTTCAATACTACTGTAGGTACCAATGTGTGCGTGTATATGTGTGTACATCTGTTAGGAGTATTCATAACGTATACACATTCCTTCTCATCTGAGTTTGTCTCACTCAAGCATAAATAACAAACTATTATTTGGTCTTTTTGATGGACACAAAAACTGTCAGTCCACCATAAATCTCTCTCGCTGGTCTACCTCATCTCCATTTTTTAGGCTTTAATCTTTCCTCCTTGCCGTCAAGCCTGTGAAGTGAGCGACGCTCGTCATTGCTGGCGCTGCCCTTTTATGTCTGTGCGCATGAGGATATGCTAGTGGGTGGGTGAAGGACACAAAAACAGCATGAAACAAGACTTTGGTGGAGAAAATAGACCATTACCCAATGCGACCTGCATATTTCATACATACCTACAAACTTCTTTTGGACAGTTTGTACGCTGCATTTCGAACGATGACAAATGAGTGCAGTGTGTGCTTGAGCTGTACAGCAAACTTGATGGCTCGGCGACATATGCACTGTTTGATGTGGAAACATTTATTTCGTTCCTGCTATACTGGTTTGATGTAGACAAGCAGTGTTTTGAGCAGCTAATTAGGAAGCAGTAGTGTATGTCAGTGCCTGTAAACCAGTCTTTACTTTTTGTAGTGAGACCATAAAATATTTAAAGTGTTGTTGTGAAATTTAGCCGATGACCAAAATGGATTGGGCATCTACTGCCGTCAGTCACACCACAGGTTAATTATGTTTTTATTTGACAGCGACAAAATTAACTGATTAACTGCTGTTGACGGATTTAGATATCTAGTGCCGTCAGTGCTTCTGAAACATTTATTATATACAGCCACTTCTTCCACTTTAAATCAAATAGATGTCCATCTTTGTCAAATGCAAACAGTGAGTTAAACATCATGCGCAACAGTGATTACATGATTAATTGCGTTTAACCACATGGCAGAACAACATTTTAGTGCGGGGCAACAGTCAGATTAAACTAGATTATTCACAGTGGGATGCCATGTGATTATTTGCGGAAAAACATGCACTGGTATTGTGATTACTGCAATTTATTCCTGTCAAACACTGTGTTTCAGGGCAATCATCTGAGTAAATGCTAATTTGTATTGCTGTAACGGGTAACCCAAATTCGCATGGGGTCAAAACTGCGATTAACTGCAATTAATCCCATCGCCCCAACATTTTATTTTATTTTGGTTGCTATTTGTGGGATGAAAAACCGAGCATTTAATATTAAATCTATTACACATTCACTGTTGTAGACAGCAATAGAACCTCAAACCTTGTGAACTGAAAGTTATTTTGTGGTGGTAGCTTGTGATTAATCATGATTAACCACCGGGTTATCAACGCGTTAATAGCGATTACGGTATCTTGTCGTTGCCAGATCCTCATTTTTAAGAGAGACAGTTAATACACTTAACATTTTAGAAATTATAATGTACTAATTGTCTATCGCTGATTATTATTTTTTATTTATTAACTTTATTTATTTATGTCTAAAATGTATTTTCCTGCATCTGTATTCTCACCCTCTAGCTACGGTCACAGTGAAATTTCCCGAATACGGCATGAATAAAATTATCTAATCTAATCTAAAGCCCTTATCAACTATAGCCGTCTAATCCATTTGCCTGGGAAGTTTGGCAAGATGGTTTGAATGTCGATCTTTGTCAATAGCAGCCAATGAGTGCACACAAATTTTGTAACGGTGTCGTCCAACTTTTCTCAATACTATGATAAAGTGCATGTTTGTGGCCAGGGATGCCATCTCATTCTGTTCCTAATCCGCTCCCAGATTGAGGTCAGCGGGGCCATCGCAAGATCTTCACAACCTTAGTGTGACCCACTGAATTGCTGAAATTCTCTTTGATCTGCTCTGATTGGTGTGCAATCCCAGACTGATCTCTGTCCAAATCTGATTGGCCCAATCTGACTGCTCTCTAGTCCCCATCTTGAATGTTTCAGCCATGGGCTCTGAAGTATATCACTTTTTGTAGAGAAGTTCACAATGGATTTAGATGGCTAGAGGGGCAGAATATTTGTAGTAAGAAACCCTGAGCATCATGTGGGAGAGTTGCCATGGCGATGCGGGGTTGTAGTGTAGGTGTGTTGTTGTGGTAACAGTCTCAAGCTCAGATGGCTAAGTCTTTTGGAGCAGTCATGTATTTTTTTCTTTTACAGCATCATATTAAAAATACAGTAGTTTTAGCTGCAGTCTCTTTTGTATTCTGAAAATAAGATCTAAGAATGATACCTATTCCCATTTGGATCCTGTTGTTTTTTTGATGTAGCCTATTTTAAAGAATGGAGATACACAATGAATACCCAAGCGAAGGGATAAACTGCCTCTTTTAAATTTCACCAAAAAGATTACTTTGTTCAACTGTCGTGGTTGTTTAGCAAATGTGCTGGTTTTATTTTTACTTTTATTTATTTTGTTCATTTTACTACATTCTAATGTCTATTTTTTTTATTTGTGTCAATCTTTACAGTTATTATTTTTCAAAAAAGATTGGACACATTGTCAATGGCACTAGAGGAGACATTATCCTTTTTTATTTAACTTGTTTTATATTTCATTCAGAAAATGAAATGAGTTGAGATTATAAAAAACGTGATCTACTGAAGCCGCGAATGTTGAAGCCTCGAAGTGGTTGAAGGATGACCGTAGTCTTTCAGCTTGACTAAAATTTGAACACATTTTCTGCTGGACTAGGGACTAGGATTCCTGGACGGAGTCAAAAGTTGTGTGCCTGTCGAAACTGTGCGCCCAGAATGTGGAAGATGCCTACTTTATTGGACTTCTGGTAGTGTTCACGCTGATTGGAGCTGGCGGAACCCTAGCCTACTGCTATTTTCAAAATATGTTGGCGCCACGCCTTGTAATGGAGAGGCTGCCACATTTGCTGGAATGCACCGATAAGGCTGTGGCATCCAGATGGAGATGTTCCGCAGACTGGATTCAGTAGGTGATTAGGTCAGTAGGGTCAACCTCAAGCTGGTTGTGGTGATTGAGCTCCTCCTTGGATGGGATTTTATTTGAAGTGCACGAGCATTAAGGCCTAAGAGTGGCCAGAAAAGGCGCAGAAGTTTGTCCATATGGATATCTTGGGATCAGAATGCAGACAACCATCACATTCTGTAGAAACATTTAAATTTTTGGCCTTGGCAGCTTTTTCTACTGAAAGGGAGTGCAATTCTGCTGCTCAGCTCCCACCATCTCTGTTCATCCTCGGCAACAGTGAACTAAACACATCCATACTGGACTAATAAACTTTTACGCCTTCGTATTCCAATCCTCCACTAACATTAGGAGGTCGTGCCCTACATGTTGCCATGTATTTATGGTTTCCCAATGAGTTATTGCTTCTGTTGTTGAGAATTTTTATTCGAGCCCTTCAATAATCTATCTTTGAAGAGGAATGAGGAGTTTCTATCTTGTTATTTTGTATCCATTCTTTATGATTTGGCTTTCATTGACATGGATAGACATCAATCCATTGAATTGAAGTATGAGTTTGGGTGGTGACATTTATAGCAAGGAATCAACTGTATTCGAGAGGCAGCCATCATAATTATCTATGAATTGAACACTGTTTCTTTAAAGGTGCTTGATTCAACGTTTCCAAATGTCTTAAGTCAGGCAGGTTTAATTTACCCCCATAAACGCTAAATGTGTTCATGTTGACTGATTGAAAACAGGAGAGGCCTAGCAACAACGCCTCAGTTCAGGAAGATGACAAGAGAGGACACCAACATGCTATTTAGTGTTAGAAACAGACATTGCCGGCAAAGAATGGCCAATAAATGAGGGTCAAAGTCGGCCATCCTCTAATGAGCTACTACCAGCAATTTGCTGCACTAGTTTAACTCAACATCATCTTTGCATCCGCTTCTCGCTCACCTCAAGTGAGTTATTATAGCAATATTTGTCATGGGTACAATGAAGCTTTTCTGCTGATATACACCTTTGTTGGTTGGATGATACAATTACTAATATGGGAATGGAAGTAGGCCGCCATTAATGTTTAGAGTGTAGAGGGAAGCTCAAACTGGCTCTCTTAATGGCTCTTACCGCTGGGCAAGCGCATTTCAGCCCAACCGAATTGGTCGGATATAATCCTTTCAAATTAGGGACCCGGAGCGATTAAGGAAGTCCTAAAAAAAAAAAGTCAATAAGTGGACTAGGATTTTAATCACAGTTGATGGGAGTTAGCTTATTTTGGCCAAAGTGATTTTCTATATTTATTCTTTTTCGAAACTTTCTACATTTTGTTCCATGCCATTGACAGTGAATGACATTGATTCCATTGGCTCACCCGCCAACCTAGAGTCTTAAACCAGCCTACCATGCATATTTTAGGGATGTGGGAGGAATCTGGAGTACCTAGAGAAAACCCATGCAAACCTGATAAAAACATGAAATCTTCACACAGCGAAGTTCAACCCTGGATTGAACCCTCGATTTCAGAACTGTGAGGCCAGCGGGGTAACCACTCGGTCACTAGGCCGCTCCATTACATATTACTACATTGTAAATTCTAAAATTAATGGCATATTAAGGCGATATTACTTCAAAACAAATGAATATTTTAAATTCTCCTCATTAACATTGTGTGGTTTTAATCATAATCATGCTCTGTGCCCCACTTGGACGTCTGCTGCCGTCACTGGCAGCTAATGAGTTAATAAATTAGACACACTTTGACTGCTTGCTTCAAGATTCTGCAACATTTCTTCTGATTCTTTTGACCTTCTCTGCCTATTCATGTATTCATGGCAATCTCCCTGTGGATGCTGAGATGTCAGCATGTTCAAGTTGAATGTGGAACAGACATCGACTTGCTTGCAAATCACATCTCATGGCTGTATGTCTATTTTGACAACTGTTACACATTGACTTACAGTAAATTTTCTCCCGTGTTCAATACGGCCGTACAGATTTTACAACAAGCTGCTGTTTCTTTATGGACAGAACACTTAAAATAATGGATGATTGTAACCTGGAATGGCTTTAGAGGATGTTAAACACTTCCTACCGGTCTACTTCCTAAAATAGATTTTTACATACTGTACCTCTTTGTTATGCCCGGAAAGCCATTTGGTAGTCAAATTGGAAGGCGGATGCTTCACTATAAGAAAGAAAAACCATGTGATTTCCCTCTGCTCAATGGGAGAGAAATATAATGGAAACATGTATGTATTATGGAAATGTATCAATGCACAATTCCACATTTCCAACTCTCAAAAATCTGTTTGTTTTTAGTGACATATTCAACATTGCACTTTTACATCATCCTTTTTCATATTACTCTTTAATTACACATTCACAGTTAAATAAATGTATTGACAAATTGATTTACCATAAAGTCCTTATTTTTTGTTTTTACTAATAAATCTTGAAACACAAAGAAATAACTAATTCAGGTTTAAATAGCTGCCTAAACAGCATTCCACATGCTTATTTCAACACATTACTGAATTAATGGACACCCTTTGTGTACATGTTCATATTTTTGATCGGAAGGTCATTCTTTTTTATCTGAAATTTCTCTTTTGAATCCCAATAACACATCCAAGTACATCTTCTTTCTAGCATTTATATGGCAACAAATTACTAAACAATTAAAATCTGGTCATGTTATGATTTTGAGTCTAATTTTATACAGTAGATACCGCTAATTATGACCAATTTAGTTCGGTCTAGAGTTTCTATATTGAATATTCTTAGTTTAATATGACTAAATTTAAGATATATTTTTTAACATTTTCTTGGTAAGTTTGATACTTTGGCTGGTCATAATTGTGATTTTTGTGGAAAAACCTTGTTCAGCGGAACATTTACAGTTTTTTTTTTTTGGGCACCAAAAACGAACTAACATACGTGCATAACATTTAGAATTGTGAGTTTTACAGTTCTTTTGATATGTTGCTGCGTTACTTGAACAGTTAGCTATGTACTTTGATTCATTCATATGTGATTATGGTTTGGTTTTTATGACCATTCAGATAACATGGTCATATTAAGCTGTATTGACTTTAAAAAAAAATCTATTTTACTATTATGCTTACATTTAGCATGAATGTATTCAATATAAATTCCTGTATAATTTGTATTTTGTAGTTTTTAAAGGGTGCATGTTTGTTTGACCCGTTGGGATTTTTATTTTTTCTCTACAGTTATCGCCGACTCGCTGACTGTCTCGTCCCCTGCCCAAACTCTATCCAAAGTGGAAGGGGACACCCTCCAACTGTCTTGCGAGGTGTCTCGGACCACCATGCAGCACACCCACTTGTCAGTGGGCTGGTACCTGAAAGCCCCTGATAACCTGTCGGCCCCACCTCAAGAGCTTCTCACTCTATCCAAAGACTTTGTGCTTCGCTCGGGAGGACCCTACCGCCAGAGGATGTCGGCGGGAGACCTGAGGCTGGATAAAACGGGCGCCACATCCTACCGGCTGACCATCCACAAGCTGCAGCCAGCCGACCAGGGCCTGCTCTACTGCCAGGCCGCTGAGTGGATCCAGGATCCCGACGGCGCCTGGTTCGCCATGACTCGCAAGCAAAGCGACAAGACCCCGCTACGCATTCAGCCCACCGGTGAGTCGAAACGCATATGTATACGGCCTGCTCGCGCTCGGCTCATTAACTGGCTTAAAAGGGCTTATAGGACCTCGGCGGACCTCCCACTGATATATTTGTGCCGCTTTGGCGGGGAACACTAAAGGCAGAGTCAATGATGTTAACAGATTTAAACGGTGCAAGTGTGCACAGCATGGGTCTCTCACCACTTTTGGAAATAGCAGGCCGATGGAAGTCAAGCCTGGGGCAAAAAATAGCACTGTTATTGGAAATGAAATTGAAATGATTGCAAACAAAGTAGAAAATAGTAGAAAGTACTAAAAATAGTACCTTAAAATAAAATGGGACAACAAAACCAAGACCGACATCCAATCGCCAACACTGGTGAATTAAAAACTTGACAGTAAATATTTTATTCATTTAATTTAAAAGTGTTTCATTTATGACATATTTCAATATATAAAATAACCAATTACCAATTTTTAGATCTTATCTCATTTAATTTTTGAACCGCTTTATCCTCTGGGGCAATTTAATTACATTTAATATGGATCTGACTAATTATTATGATTATCTTTATTTTCAAATGATTATTTTTCTAAATAATTTTTTATTTGAAAATATAAGTACAATTTTTATAACTATTTCAAACCGTATTTTTTTAAATCATCTATTTCTTCATTTTTAAAATCTTGATTTTTTTTGTAAATGGACAAAGAAACAGTAAGATTATTTTTCTTGATTTAATTTTTAAATTGAATTTAAAGAACATATACAATGAATATAATAAAAGCAAAATCTTGTTCAATTGAATCAGACGTTTATCAGTGTCAATGGCATTGTAACATTATCAACCGCGAGGATATCACGTAATCATCTGGATATATTAAAATGTGTTTTGTGTAGACGTTAATCAAGAAGCACTGATTTACACTGATAAGTAAACTAAGGAGTGATGACAGCTCGCCATTCATCTTGTCACGCCGCTCTATGCCTTCCTGATGAGGACAATCAAGTTTGCATTCTTGTCATTAATAAAATCAAACAGAAGTGACATTTGAAATCCCACCCTGTTTGTCTCCGAATAGGATGAGAACGAGCTGGGAAGCAGTACAAAGACATACACTTTTAGTCAAACTACACACAAAGATAGGTGATAAGTGGGAAACGCATGGTGTCAGTTCCATCCAGCAAGTCAGAGTTGACAATCAGAAGCAATTGTTTAGAAAAATAAAAAAAAATAAAAAATATATATATGGACGGATAGCCACTCACATCTTATTACATATTATCAATGACAATAATGCAAACTTTTTTAAACTACAAAAATATAACTTTTTAACAATATTTATATATTTATATATTTATATATATATATATATATATATATATATATATATATATATATATATATATATATATATATATATATATATATATATATATATATATATATATATATATATATATATATATATATATATATATATATATATATATATATATATATATATATATATATATATATATATTTATATATATATAAATAAATAAAATATTGTTAATTAGTTTGGATTATTGTCATTGATAATATGTAATAAGATGTGACTGGCCATCCGTTTGACAGCAATTAGAAAACGATAGAACAGCTGCATTTGTGAGGTTATCGTAAGGGACAGTACTGGGTTTTGGCAAAATCTGACAGTCTAGTCTATCCATTGTCAAATGGGGGGATGGCAAAACTGAGGAGGGAGGACAGTGAGCCAAGTCACATGATGGCCTGGCCCTTGATAATTTTCTCCGAAGTCGTCAACCCTCATATACAAAGACACCTTTATGACCGTTCAGCTCACTTCCCGGCCGAATCGACCTCTTCACCCTGTCACACTGACCGCAAGAAGTCCTTCTTTGTGCATCTACTGGAAAAACCCCCGTAAACAGCGGTAGCATTGACATGAGTATCCGAGCAGATCACACTGTGGCGTGTCTCCTCAAAGTCAATGTCTTGTAATTACCCTTTTTGGGCCTTTTTTTGGCTAGTTAGCTACCATTGTGGCATAGAGAATGTAGTTCATTCATTCATTAATTTTTAACTTATTCTCACAAGGGTCACGGGGCGTGCTGGAACCTATCCCATCCAACTATGGGCACCAGGCAGGGGAAACTCTGGATTAGTGGCCAGCCAATTGCAGGGCATGAGGGGACAGACAGCCATGCATGCTCACACTCATACCAAGGGGCAATTTAGAGTGGTGTACCAGCTTACCATGCATGTTTTGCGGATATGAGAGGAAAACTGAGCACCCGGAGAAAACTCACGCAAGACCGGGGAGAACATACAAACTCCTCACAGAAAGGACCGACCTGGAATCGAACCCTCGACCACAGAACTGCGAAGCTGATGCACTAACTACTCGTCCTGCAAAAGTATACTTGAATTGAATTTTTCCCCCAGTTTGATTTTACAATGACCACATAGTCATTTTCTGTTTTCCCCTTGCATAGTAATATTGTCACTTTTTCCCTTTGCTACCCCCACACCCGCAACTTGACTGAAAGGCATTTGGCTTCGCAAGCACCCCAGCAAAATTTGGCCTAGTTCTCGATTTACTTTTTTTTTCTGCAAGATATTTCCTCGTGATTAATTGTGGTGCGGTGTGAATAATTGTGATTGACTCACCAGCTGCTGTTGATGGGGATAGACACCCAATTGTTTGAACTTGAAGAGCTAGCAGCGAATGAACAAATGTAGAGTTCAAATGGATTGGTTGTCTCTCAGTGACAAACCTTAGAATTGCCAACGGCATTTTAAGAATTTCAAATGAATTTTATGTCTATCACTGTCAATGGCAGAGAATGAGCTAACAAGCGGATGTCGCCCCAGATTGCGCCGGCTCCCGGTAGAACGTGAACAAAGATATAAAGCACGTTTTGTCAGATGACTACCTGCGACGTAAGGGAGTAGACAAAAGAGTTCTCCTTTGTGAACCTTTAATCTATAATAGATTGAGGTGTTGTTGTTGTGTGTATGACAGCAAACACAGCGGAGGTGTGCTCGTGTTAACGCTGCAATCTGATTTTGGGAGATTTCTTTGTGTTTGCTCGGCACCAGACGAGGGGGAGGTTTGCCAAAGTTTTGGGGGCGATCGTGTCTACTTGCTCCATGTGCATATTTGACAGCAGCGCCTCCATTAAGCTACCATCATAAAAGATGGAGTACAAGACAGGCCCATCACTAACTAATCACCCATAGAAAGCTTCAAAGAGGCCATCTTTGGACCCATTCCTGTCCTCAAGACATTTTCTTTTTACCCGTGTTATTATTTTTTAAACCCTACTTTTTCATACTGCCTCTTTAGTGCACTTTACATATTCAAACTTTTTTTTGTTTGAGAGTCCTCATTTGCTTCAAGACTCTGAGGCCCATCCGACAAGTATTTTTAGTAATGATGTCCCCCATCTGATACAGTATTGCTACATGCCCTATTTTTGGGGTGTCAGATGGACATTGTAGTATTTGGTGAAAATATCAGATCCGATGAACTAGTCGCTTTTAGTTTTCAGTACCATTGTGTTTTTCGGCTCCTGTAAATCACCTCACTAGGGAAATATGTCCGCTGAGTGAGAGACGAAAGAGCAGTAGGCTCTTTAGAACCTAATAATAGTATCAGACAATTGTTTAATCTTTGTAAACAAAGCATTTGTTGAGGGGTACCAACAGCACCACAATTGATCACGAGGAAATTATTATAAAACTAAAATAACATTTTTCATTTACTGATTACATTATTTATGGCATTTTAATGCTAAAAAATAAGCATCTGCAGCTGACCGTATTGGATCGGTAAAGGTATTAAATTCATTCATTATCCAAGCCATTGTTCCTCACAAGGGTTGGATCAGATTACTGTATCAGAGCCATGGAGTACTAAGGGCACATTGTCAATCAAGGCATTGTTCCTTTTTTCCTTTGTGCTGAATCAAGAAAGCATTGTCAAATGACATGCATATGAATCCAAAAATATCTGTCCACCCATGATCACTTTATCCTTATTCCAAACAACTGTGAGAAAACCTCTCACATGGTGACAAAATATACTGTAAAACTGTGTCACCACAGCTTGAGTGCTAAGCCTGAATACTAAAAAGAAGCATATAGAATATTACAGGGCTTCTGAGGGCACAAGTTGACACTAAAATTGCGTCAGTTGAGAGAACACAGTAAACTGCGAGAGAATTAAAAAAAGAAAAGGTTGAGGTCACGGTGGGGAAAAATGCTGATTTTTCAGAGCGCTGGGTTCACACTATCCTCACCTCGGCTTTCACCCGGCAATAAAAAATACACCTAATTAGAATTCTCGCTCGCAATGTGACAGGGAAGTCAAGCGCTGCCTACTTCCCACTCACACGCAAAGTAAAGTTGCCGCTTGCTCGGCTTCCGTTTTTCCAAACGACGCTCACTCGGCGCGTACATGTATGTGCGTCAGGTTTGTTTGCTGTATTAATTTAGAGATGATGAGTGCGCTAGGCTTGGTGTCAGAAACAGCCTGCTTCGCCTCGCTGTCGGTGCTAGCCTGGAGCGATAATTACAACCACTAACATGCTTCCTCACAAACATTGGAGGTGGAAGTGTTGGCGGCCTCTTCGGAGGAGTTGAGCACGAATCATTGGTTGCCTTTGACGTCCTAGAGTTACACGTATATTCCATTTGAACTGAGAAGGCTGCAGTGAATGAACAAAATTCACAGGACAGGCATGAAAAGAGCCTTGTGATTGGATCCCATCATCATCAAGAGCACTGAAAGAGCTCCTTAAAGTGTTTAAACAGAATTTTCACAGTTCAAATGGCATCCAATGAGTTACTACTAAATATTCTCTGCTGTATTATTATTAATAGCTTTTAATTCATTCAGTCTTTCTTTTTCTAAGATGGTTATCCTCGCAATGTATGCCGAGGTGCCGGAGCATATACCAGGCAACAATGGGGACTAGGCTATTTTAAGCAAGTGAACTGAAGCGAACACCAACCTAAATGGTTTAATATAATTTTTGTATTGGATAACTTTATTCATCTCATATACAGGAAACTTTGTTGTCACAGTAGCAAGAGGGTGAGGATGCAGAAATAGGAAAGGCATATTAGACACATATACATACATATGCACATACATATATATAAGCACATTTACATACATACATACACATTGATGTACATGCATGCATACGGTAGGTCTTAACACTCAGCCATTTTTTTGTTAAAGAACCTGACAGATGATGGGAGTAAGGATCTGCGGAAGCGCTCCTTCCTGCAATGAGGGTGCAGCAATCTATTGCTGAAAGAGCTTCGGAGGGACTCCACAGAGTCATGCAGGTGGTGGGAGGTGCTGCCCATGATGGACATCATCCTGGTCAGCATCCTCCACTCTCCCACTTCCTCCACAGAGTGCAAAGCATAGCCCAGAACAGAGCTGGCTCTCCTGACCAGCTTATTCAGCCTGCTTCTGTCTCTGTCCATGCTCCCGTATTCCCAACAGACCACTGCATTAAAAACCCTGTAGATGCCACCACAGTGTCGTAAAAAAGTCATCAGTAGTGTCCTGCACACTCCAAAGGACCGTAGACTCCTCAGTAGGTTTATAGAGCACTCACTTCACTTATTGCCAATGTTCTTTGGCATTGAAGCTGAGCTTTCGAAGTCAGTCCACCCAGATTTAATGAGTATATCAAAAGATGTAGTTTGCCCCTCCCAGACTGGATATCTACCGTCGCCCGTGACAGGCAACAAATTAATTCCGACATCTGCTTTTGTCTTTGTTTTAGATCGCGACTTCAGCATCCAGGTGAGCACAGAGCGCCGGTCCTTCACGGCCGGTGAGCCGCTGGAGCTCCGCTGCACCATCGAGGCACAGAACGTCCCGGAGCGATTCTTCTCGGTGTCGTGGGTCTTCAGCAGCTCACCGGTGGCCGTGGTGGGCCCAGGCGCCGTGCCTGTCCTGGGCTCCGACTACGTGGCCCGAGAGGCGGCCGGTCACATGACTGTGCGCAAGGAGAGCCCCAACGTGCACCTGCTCAAGCTGCAGCGCCTGCGCCCCGACGATGCCGGCAAATACATTTGCCGCGTGACCGAGCGGGAAAAGACGCCCACGGGAGACTTTATCGACCGCAGCAAACTCTCGCGCAACGTTCAGATCACGGTGCAGCCGCTCAGTGAGTAATAATCCGCCAACGAGGCCACCAGCTTACTTGTCCTGTCCTTACTTGTCAATTACGCTAAGAATGATGACCTACTCATAAGAGCAATTTTGCTGCTATTCAATGTCCCCACCTTTCTTCTTGTGCCATAACAGATAGCCACTATTGTTAGCTATGAGTAAGTACAGATCAGATAATGCTCGTCTTATTCCTAATGTATTTTCCCTTTGAGTCAGGAATTGTAATGTAGAATGATGGTCCTTCCCGTAAAGAGGGTTGAAGCACGGGTGAGCAAGATAATGGAGAGCTTCAGAGTCTTGACTTAGAGGTTGAACTAACTGGCATGAAATGGAATGACAAAAGAAAAAAAAAAGGAAACCAGCAAAGACTTGTCATTTGGATGTAGCACAAAGTAGCGGTTAACACTAGCTAGCCTAACCTGATCTCATAAGCGCTTCCTGCAGAATGAATAACAATTGACGCAAGCCGGTGGAGGTTTTTGTCTTTCCTGAAAAAAGACCTTAAGTCATTCCATGCCTTTAACGGTGATAGATGTGAATGTTCATTCGCTGACAGCCATCTCAATTCAAAAGGATTGCAAAATAAATATCTTTTAAGGATGTAAATAGTCACAACATTTAATTAAAACTTGGATTGGTATAATCATATTTCACTGCCACTGACAATGAAAGACGTCTAATCCGTATGAACTGTGGATCTTAGAAGCGAATGCACGTTAGTTTATTCAGATTCAGTCAATAAGATGAGTGAACCAATCGGTCTTACTTTGGCAAATCAACAACCTCTGGTTCAGAAAGCATAACATCACTAGGGCACCTGTCACAATGATGTGCCTGGGGCCAGAAACTAAATCGCAATATCAACCTCTTACGCAGTCTCACAGGTTAGTCTTCTACTCTCGGGAACCGTCCTCGCGATTGCTTTCATTGCCCCTGGGCTCGTGTTCCTTTGGCTGTTTTAACACAAGCCGTGTGATTCGTCTTTTCTTTTGAAATCTGTGTGAGAAATTCACAAATCTTTTGCTTTTCTGTTTGCAGAAAGCAACATGACCGTCTTGTTGTCTAGCAATTCTTCCGAAGTTCTGGAAGGCAACGTGATGCAGCTGACTTGCTTGGTGCAGTCCACCGCAGGGTCGCTGTCTGCGGTTTGGCAGAGAACGGACAAACAGGGCGACCAACCCTCACGTGAAGTGGCCTCCCTGGACCGGGACGGCACCGTGCTGTACGGCAATGCTTACGGGGAGCGCTCCGGCTACGGTGAAATCCGGGTTGAGAGACAACGAGCCGACACCTTCTTACTCTCCATCTACAACGTCTTGCCCGAGGATGAAGGGCAGTACAGCTGCACCGTCAGTGAGTGGTTTCAAAACGGCACTGAAGCGGAACTCAGGTGGGAGAAGATTGGAGAGAAGTCAGACTTGAAGACGGTCACCGTCAAAACTGTCGGTGAGTTGTCGCACCAGTCACACGGAAATACTAAGAGGACTAGGAAAAACTTCAGTTATTCAGTCTGCAATTTGTCTAGTTCTGATTAAACAAACTTTGGAAAGTATAGCTGATCCGTTGAATCCCACTTCATGGTGATTATTGCTTCTATTGACATTGATAGACATCAAATCCATTCAAATTGGGGTGTCTGGGATAAATAATTGGCCATATATTGTCCTTAATGACAGCTAAAGAGTGAACAGAAAATATAGAAACACACAAAGACAAGTTGTACTATTGAGACAAACATGTTTTTGTTTGTTGTTTTTAGTTACGCCTTTTCATCGCAGTAGCTGTTCTTGCGACACCGACTCTTTTGTATGCAGGCCCGATTACACCAAAACCTTAAATGTCATAACAACAAACATTTACATGCAAATGACTATAAGGTTATAAACAAGAGAATTACATGAATAATTGGAAGAAAAGGGATTACAATATATATATATATATATTTTACTGTAGCAAATGGTTTGGTTCTTTGTGAAGCATTCTTAAGGTCATTTATTTTTTTCCTTTTTATGATAGACGTCTATTCAATAAATGTGTTTCTGCTAGACATCCAATTCATCGGAACGAGGAAGGTGGTAGCGGATAAATATTCTTTGATTGTTGTTTTTAAAAGTGATGGCGTGCTAAGCTTGAGCTATTTTAGCTAAAAAAAACATGAAGTGGGTACACATGATTTGCTTTTGGAAGTCCCACAAAACAATTGTTGCATACCGGCTCTGTCGCAAGGTCTTGAGTTTGACACCTGTGGTTTATATTTCCAGGCTTTGTGGGTTGCAAGTTTTTGCCACTGCATTTACAGTCGGTGTGTCCCATTACTTCTGTCCACATCTAGTCGAAGAAACCTCCATGGTTTATTCATGTACTGCCTCGGGCTGGAGAACTATTAGGACACTTTCACATACCACCTGCCTGCATATGTCAAGCCTTTTGCACTGACAATCATTATGCACACGGATGATTTGGAATTATTAGAATGGAAAAAAATGGAAATTTAGGACCAGTGTTTTTCACAGTGTGTGGGTCTGCCTTGAGTCAGTTCATAGTTACATTTTAAAATCGCTGAAAACTAAAATTTCAGCCACTCACTCACTCATTGAATGTGTTGGCTGCTATTGATGGAATCCATTTTGACTGGGATAGGCTGGCAGACATTCGTTCATTTCCCTTTCTCAGTCAAATTAGCTTAGATGTCTATCAATATCAATAGAAAACAACAAAATAAATCTGATTAAATGTGACGCTTCAATTAAGGACAGTTTTTTTCAATAAAAAATTAACCCTGTGTAAGGTTAAAAAATCTTAAACAAAAATAGAGTCAAAAGTCTATCTTAATTGCATCAAATTCATCATTTCATGGTGTTCATCACTAGTCTTCATCAATAGAAAACATTGTTGCTTTACAAAATAAATTGCATTCACAGACTACACATGACCTTCTTTCATTCTAATGCGCTTATTCTACCATCACAACCTATAAGCATAAAATTATCTAAATATTCTTGTTAATAATGTGAACATGAGCAATGTGTGCTTTGCACGCTGCACTGGCACAGCATCGCATTAGCGGAAAAAACAATTTTTCCCTTTGAACAGTTTCCTGCGTTTTGTAACTTCCGTTAAGGAGGTCGTATAACCCGCGCAACTTGGCAGGGTACCTCCGGGGAGTTGGAACTCCGCTAAACTCTTTTGCATGGTATAAACTATTCAATAACTGTTTGCTTTTTTCCAGTTTGGCAACCCACAACAACAAAACTCCAACTCATTATTCGTTACTTAGGTTATACATTGCAAAAATATGCACAGTAGGCTGGTTGAACACACTAAATTCCCCAAGGTATGACTATACGCATGAAATGTTGTCCATCTCCTTGTGCCCTGTGATTGGCTGGCAACCAATTCAAGGTATAACCCGCCTCCCCTCCATTGTTGAATGGTGCCCGTAGTTAGCTGGGGCAGGCTCCAGCACCCTCTGCAAACAACGTGAGGATAAGCGGTTTGGAAAATTAATGAATGATAAAAGAACTGCCAGATTTTTCAAATAATTTTCTACTTGTAAAGTTACATTGGTAAGGTCAATTTTTGACATGCCCACCATTTCATAGCACCTTGGGGAAAAGAAGCAATGGAGCGTAGTAGCAAGGAGCTGCCAGGTCAAGAGCACAGGGGCTCAATGCACACACGGAAGGATTAAGTGGCTACAAAGAAGAAAAGTCTGTTTTTAAGTGGCTATTTGTTAGCTTTGGGCAGGGACAAGACACACGTTATGTAGATGGAAACAAACAAGTCCGGAGGTCCTTCTCCGCATCAGTAGATCAAAGTGGTGTGCTGTTGTGTGGCGGACTTTGTTTTTTGAGCTACATCATCTTCTATTTGTCTTCTTATTTGAAGTTTCATACAGGATATGTAATTTAAATACAATCACGTTTAAAGTGGTTAGATCTATAGGATGGCTGGTGTTATGTTCTCTTAGTTTGAGGCTTCTGATTGGTAATTTGACATAATTAATGGTCATTGTAAAAACAGCTAATTTTTCGGAAACTTGTTGTTCATTAACGAGTTAACAAGATTCATACAGAAGGACTATTTTGTTTACTGGGACCATTTTTTATGGAGCAGTGTGGGAAGAGCATTTACTGCACATTTCCACACTCGTGTCAGCATCTGTGCACACTTGGTTCTCTTTCTGAAAATTAGTAGTGATGAAAAGCGAAACACAAGGGAGAGATTTCTTTAAAGCACTGGTGTTGTATTGCCGGCCATTTCACCGCCAAGCGGGAAACTATCCGTCGTTAGGCTCAAAACGGATCTATCATCACCATACATTATGGTCAAAATACACCCAGGGGGAGGCGTGTGATACACAACCCAAAATGAGCTGCTGTAATATTTGGGAAATGACAAAGAAAAACACAAAACTGGCAAAATGAGAGCAACATTTGAGTTTTTTTCTTAAAGGTCTTATTTTTGCTTCAACCCTCCTTCTCCACCAGCCATTTATCCTTCAGGGGGCGTAATCAATGGCTTTTCTTAGTATGGTCCACTTAACCACGATGGCACATTTTATTTGGGTGGAAGATGGGGGCTTTATTTTCTCACTGACATAAAACCTGGGCTGGTATAATCACTGAAAGGAGACATTTCACCGTGCAAAAATTAGCTAGTCTAGGTACATTATCTTTTTTTCCTTGGGAAACATTAGTATTCAATGCTACCATTGCCTCGATTAATCCACTAAATTAGAACTAATCCATTATCAAATGGAACAACCACTATCTGGATAGTCGACAAGATGTTAAGACACATTGACACTCTCAACAGCAATATTTAAGTAATGTCTTTTGAAATGATTATTGCTTTTTATACTACAAACAAATGGGAAAAAAAATTATCTCTTCTTTAATTTATTTGTTAATCCTTCAAGGCAGCCCGTCGGCTCATTGGTTTTCTCCAGGTACTCCGGTTTCTTCCCACATTCAAAAGACATGCATGATAGGCTTATTGGACACTCTAAATTTCCACCAAGTATCAGTGTGATCATGAATGGTTGTTTGTCTCTTTTTGCCCTGCGATTGGCTGTCCACCGATTGAGGGTGTTCCCCGCCTTGTCCCTAAAAGCAGGTGGCATAGGCTCCAGCACCCCCCGCGACCATAACGAGGATAAAGCAGTTCAGAAATGAATGATTGAATGAATGTTAATACTTCATTTCAGAATTGTCATATTCAGAATTTATATGGAAAAAACTGTTTTAAACAATTTTTTTAGAAACAATGTCCAAAAAATGTCCAAATCTATTTTTTAAAAAATATTTGCACTTTTAAAATTATTTTATATTTTTTTCAAATAAAGGGAAATATTATTACATTTATTAACCTTTTATTCCTTATTAAATGAATTATTTTATACATAATATATAAAATTTTTAGAAACAATGTCCAAAAAATGTCCAAATCTATTTTTTAAAAAATATTTGCACTTTTAAAATTATTTTATATTTTTTTCAAATAAAGGGAAATGTTATTACATTTATTAACCTTTTATTCCTTATTAAATGAATTATTTTATATATAATATATACATTTTTTAAGTAATACAAAATGGGGCTAGTGTTGACATAAAAACTCTCCAAATCTTAATTTTTGAGCCACTCAACAGTAAAGAAAGTGAAAAATATTTATCTTGAATATAAAAGGAAAGATCGCTGCCAACCCTCCCAGTCAAAATTGATCTTTCAAGCTCCAGTACAAAATAGCTGACAAATAAAACAGGCTGTCCCAATACCTTTTCGCATCAAGTTCTGTATACAATTGATATCTATGAATACTGTGATTAGGGTATGTATTCCCCATTTGGAATTTCGGGTCAAACTTCAATCACACACGTAACCCAAGTCGGTCATTTATTCTTAATAAATAATATTGGATTTGAAACCACTCACGTGAAGAGAAAGCTGGCATGCCATGCAGTCGCATCCTGACTGTGGCAAACACACCAACACAATCCCTTTGCTACAGGACATCTCACTCTCTCGCATGCCCTCCAGGGTTTTGTTAGCAGGGAGCAGGAGTCCATTAGGAGCCTATGAATTCAATTAGGTTACAGTGACCGTATATAATACCTGGAGCATTACGCTGTCAGTCGATTGGGAGGGCAGGTCATTGTATGACCCAATTAGATTTTCTTTTCTGCAACAATAAGTCTGGCAAGAAATAAAGTTTAATAAAATTAATGTGGGAGCAACAGTACTTTTGGTAGGGCTCGGCGATATAGAAAAAAAATCTTGGTATGCCACGATTTTGGGGGAAAAATGTTAGGTACAACCGCATTTGTCTAAGTGGATTGTGATTTAATTGTTTCGTGTGTGTTCATTTTCCTTAACTCATCAACTGCAATTGATGCCTAGTCAATGTTGTTGTTCAAAATTTTGACATGTTTTATGTGTAAAACAACTCATTTTAAAAAAGAAACACTGTTTTATTCAGCATTGTTAAGGGCAGCCAATTAGTTCATTGCAAAGATAAGCACCTGATTTCATCACACTAAATCGGATAACTTTTTAAAAAACTTTTTCTGCTTTAGGTAAATTAATATGAAATAAATTAATGATTGAATGGGACAATATTTACTTGAAATTGAAAAAAATAGAAAATGTAAGAACTTTATAAAAAATCTTTATATCCTTCATTTTATATAATATTTAAAAAGAACATTTGCATCACTAATCACATATTTTTTTGATTCTCAAAATAACTTGTTTGAGGTGATTTATGGTTAACTGTCAATTACTCTATCTAAATTATTGGGTGCCATTGGTGATGCTAGTAAAGAATCCATTTGATGACTATTGATTCCCTTGATGAAAAAAAACGGAAAATAAATAACTCAAACCGTTTCATCGTATATTAGGATAAATCTTGCAGACATTTGAAAAACTTTTTTTGTTGTACTTTATTTCTCAGTATTTGTAATTTTCCTTGTAATATGTTTTTAATGTTGCAGTTTTGTAATGTATTGGAATGTATGTGTTGGGACCCGATTTTTTTAATGTTTTTAGGAAAATAATCTTTTTTAAAAAACTAGTGTACTAGGACATGTACAAAATTAACATTGAAGCTGTTAGAACTATTGGAATGTTAATGGTGTTTTCCTTAGTTTCAATGTTGTAAGTGGTAATTTATCAAAGTTACTCTGTGGTCAGTGTTGGCTTTTAAGACAATTATGGTTTGTCTTGCACTCTCGATGAACTGTATGTTAATGTTGCATATCTATTCATTGTCTTATCTATGTTGTCTCCCCATCAGAGTCCTCCTTCATGGTTTCTGCATCATCTCGGACGCCATCCGTGACTTACGGAGACTCTTTTGACCTCCTCTGTCTGGTGAAGCCCCGCCACAACCCCCGTGTGCCCACCTCGGTCACGTGGCGCTTCATGCCGGCTGGTGCTGATGAGGGCGAGGGAGACTTCAAGGAACTGGTGACTTTCACCCGGGAGGGCACGCTGCAGTGGGGGGAGCAGCTGCTAGGCTTGGGCACCCGCACCACCGTGGATCGCTCGCACTCCAATACCAACTTCCGGCTGTCGGTGACGCGGGTGGGTCGACGCGAGGCTGGCAAATATCAGTGCACCGCCGTCCTGTGGAGGAAAAACTATGACAACAGCTGGAGTCGAGTGGCCAATCGCACCTCCAACCTATTGGGAATCAGTGTCGTCCAACCAGGTAAGATATTCATTCTTTCACCATCCATGTGACTTCTCAGTCATTGGGTTTCCTGAATATGTTCTATTTTTGTAAATTAGGTTTATTTCGATTCTATTGTTTACCAGTGTATTTATTATATAGAATTCAAATTGTTATTTAATGTGTAAAATTTATAAACAATTTACAAAAAAATTGAAATAATTTACTAGTTTATTTATTATACATAATTTAAATTGTCATTTAATGTGTGAAATGTATATACATTTAATGTACTAGTTTATTTATTATACATAATTTAAATTATGTAATTTAATGTGTAAAATGTATATACATTTAATTTACTAGTTTATTTATTATACATAATTTAAATTGTCATTTAATGTTTAAAATGTATATACATTTATTTACTAGTTCATTTATTATACATAATTTAAATTATGTATTTTAATGTGTCCAATGTATATACATTTATTTTACTAGTTTATTTATTATACATAATTTAAATTATGTAATTTAATGTGTAAAATTTATATACATTCAATTTACTAGTTTATTTATTATACATAATTTAAATTATGTCATTTAATGTCTAAGAAGACTTATATAATTATTTGTTATTATATCATGACAGATTTTTTTTTCTTGTTGGTCGTTTTTATTTTATTCAACAATATCTCCAATTGATTCATCAGCTGTCCAACTAGTTGTTTGTTCATTTGCCAATCAATACATTTTCGATTAGTCGACCAAACTCTCACTTCAACCTCCATGGCTTCAGAACGGAGAAGAGATCCGCTTTCTCTAATTGCTCTTGCTCCATGCTTTTGCAACTAATTGGAGCAGACGTGGGCATTTTACGCGCACAACAGGGTGGAGTCTCCTAATGGAGCCGGGCGGACGGAGGACTAAAGATCCCACAGGAAGAAAGAACAAAGTGCAAAGAAGGCAAGAAGATGGGAAGCCAGTCCCCGACGTTTTTTGCGAAAGCGGCAAAGTGTGATAAAGAGCGTCTTTTTCTCCTTGAACTTGTGCCTTTCTCAGTGGAGGCATTAAACTGTCCACGTCAACTGCACTGGACCCGTGTGCCCCACGCGCACGTACTCTCACTTCCAATTAGTGGCTAAAGTCAAACAACAAATGGCCGCACAGATTCACACCGGCCCAATTTGGCTCAGTGGCGCGCAATAGCACAATACATAATTCATAATCTTTTTGCACGGCAACGCACTCGTAACAAAACATTTTTTTTATGAACTTGGATTACGATGCAGACACTCAAAAATAAGTTTAATCGAACCTAACACTTAATTCTAATTTAGTTTGACATTTTGATACCTATCTTCTCCCAGGTTGGCTCTATTTGCCCTGCCTACACACTGACTTTCAGTCAATATCGAGGGTTGTTTGAGTTTGTATTCCCTTCAAAATATCCCCAAAATGATGCACACAAATGTCCTCACAATAGGATAACACACGACCACTTGTATACAAGTAGTAGTATATACGCCATTCGCACTAAAGCTAAAATAAACAAAGAAAAAAATGCAATGCTCCGCCCAGTGCTCGCAGGGACATTACAAAGAGGGAGTTGCGACCATAGACATTACACGAGGGATTTGCGGGGAGAGAGACAGTGCCCATGATGTTCTTATGAGCAGTGTCTCGCGTCTGATGTCTGCTCGTATCTCAAGATAAAAATTTGCCCGAAATTTTACACTTATTTCGAATTGCTCGTATGTCGGGCCACTCGTATGTCGAGGTACCACTGTATATGTATGTGTATGCTTATACATATGCGTATATACGTGTATATATATATATATATATATATATATATATATATATATATATATATATATATATGTATTTATGTATATATGTAACACTGCTAAATGAATGCGATACATCGACTCCCCAAACCAAAGTAAAAAGAACTGTGCTAACTCTAAACCGAGTATGTACAAATAACAGAATGAGCGGTGATACCGCATGATTTATTTTCTTTTTCAAGTGAGAATGGTCTGCTCTGCAAAACACGCAGGGACGTGAAAGTTGTAAGCGAGTTTTGCGATGGAAAAATATGGACTAATTGGACTACCTCAAGCGACACATTCAGCAGATAAGTCCTTTTATAAAGAGTGAGAAGTGAGATGAAAAGAAGTGGAAAAATAACGTGACATTTAAGTCAGATTCCCCGTGTCATTTATTAAGATGTTTTCTGTATGGATATTAAACGATAGATTTTTCTTAATGATCATTTATGCGTGGGAAAAAAGGCACCTACTGATGACAGGTGTGATACTAGTGTGTTGCCATAGTGGGCACTTCTGGTGTTTGTCACAGTCGTCCTCAGTGTTGTCAGGGAAGTTGTCTGTATGTCCAGACATATGATAAATTAGAGGGAACATTGCGTCCAACCCATTTTGACTGGCAGGTGGCAAATGAATGGTTGCTCAGTCAAAATGTGTTAGAAGTCGAGTGCTTTTAATATAGTGTGAGCGTATTCACAACTGCTCTGTTTGATTCGGACTATTCCCCCCCAAATTGTGGTGCATGCTTTTTGGGTTAGTGTTACTACAAACCAGCAAACTGTAGTGTGGAGAGGTGGTTTCAGTTCGCTTCCAAGCGAACCGTGGTGTGGTTCACT
This sequence comes from Stigmatopora nigra, assembly GCF_051989575.1. Classification (NCBI taxonomy): domain Eukaryota; kingdom Metazoa; phylum Chordata; class Actinopteri; order Syngnathiformes; family Syngnathidae; genus Stigmatopora; species Stigmatopora nigra. The sequence goes on along the minus strand of NC_135518.1, from coordinate 4,191,248 downwards.
ATTGTATGTTGGAAAGTGACTGCACCCTGCTTCAAACCAGTTCTGAAATAACACACCTTATTGCACCTAACAAACTTAGCAACAGTGGTGGTTAGCATTATGTTGTGGTTAGCAGTGTGTTGTGGTTCAACGTGGAGCAATGTGGAGATAGAAGGTCTACTTGATATTTGAGCAGACGGCATCATAGAAAGTAGGTTGAAAAATACACATCTTTAGCACTACGATGGAGGGGAAAGTCTTATGAGCAGAACACTGAATTTCCATGAGTCTATATTTTACCGCGCCAAGATCCTTATGTCCAAAGATTGAACGAATTTTGCACGTATGGGTTTGTTGTCAAATCCTGCAGGTCTTGGGGAAATTTGCAAAGTGAAAAGGAACCGCAACAAACTGCAAAAGATAAATTGTTTTCTGGTCTGAAAGCAAACTTTGGACTTTCTTGATGGCAATATCTCCTGAAACATAAGCATTCATAGCTTGTCCTCCCAATTTAAAGGAATTAGAATTCTATTGTTGTTTCGGGCATCCAATGATTTACAAGGCTCATAAAAAACGAAATTGTTTCATTTTTAGTTTAACAATGTCCTCAACGATTTATCAATCTAAATTCGGGTTGATTTATTTAATTGATGATGAAACATGGCATCCATTCAAGACTTAGATCTGACAGCCAGCAGTTGAGCAAAATGTAAATGAATGCCTGAACAGCACTTTTTATATATTTTTTTTTTCAGGAAGGAGCCTATGTAGTATTTGCTCTTCAATTATTCATTAAATTGCCCTAACTTTTTCATAGCCATTAAAGGAACATGTTCAGTGGAAATACTTATAAGACAGTTTTCAATGGGTGAGGCAAAATTTTCCCATTCATTCATTTTCTGAATCACTTATCCTCACAAGGCTCACAGGAGCATATCCCAGCTGATTGGGATTGGTGGCCAGCCAAACACTGGATTTTAAAAGATTTCTGATTTGATCTGATCAGTGAATAACGAGATGAGTTCTCTTTCTTCTTCTCGGCTGCTGCACTTTGTAGGCAACATAAATTACTTTAATTGGATTGGATAACTTTATTGATCCCGTATTCAGGAAATTTCATTGTCACAGTAGCTAAGTTAATAAATAAAATATATTCATGAATAAATATATAAATAAATAGGAAAGGCATTTTAGATTTTAGGTAATAAGTAAGTTAATAAATAAAATAAATCCACGAATAAATATATAAATAAATAAGCGTGTTGCTGAAAGAAAAAATATATAAATACGCATATATACATACATACCTATTTATAAATATATATATACATACATACATACATACATACATACATACACATAGATGTACATGTAAACATAGGGTAGATCTTAATGTACTGTAGTTCCACCTGCCGTCACAGCAACAGAAACAAACGTGGTGCTCCTAACTCAGCTCTTTCTACTGTATCTTTATGTCAATATGATGAACTTCCATTTTGAATATGAACAAAGTTGACAAGCTTGTGCTATGATTGTCTTTTGTGTTATTCTACCCCCCTAAACATATTATTTGTGCACCTATTTAATTATCTTGCGTTTTCAAACCCCTGCATTTGAAGATTTGCGCGTCATTTACAGGTTTATGTTTTGGTAGATAATATACTTAGGTTGTAGGCTGCACATGCTGTATGTTCAGATAGATTAGATAACTTTATTCATCCTGTATTCGGGAAATTTCATTGTCACAGTAGCAAGAGGGTGAGAATACAGACACAGGAAAAGCCATTTTAGACGTAAATAAATAGGTAATAAATAAGTTATTAAAAAATAAGTACATGAATAAACAAATTAATTAATAAATAGGCATGTTGCTGATCATTACTAACATTCCCGTGTAATTTGTGAACTTTGGTTTTTCCTTATTGAAATGCAATATCGGTATGCAACAGCAGATTGATTTGATCTAAAAACCCAAAGTAGAAGGGATACTGTGCACTTCAGTATTTTGATCCATTTGTACTATTTTGTCTCAATGTTATCCACCATTCATACATAATGTTCATTTTATTTGTGGCGCAAAATACACAAAGATTTCTTTGTCACTGTCGCTGATCAATTTCCTCTCGACAATTTACAGCAGGATCATTGTCACAGATTAAATAGTGAGTTGCCAGATAGAGGAAGACCTTGAACTCATCCCCTGCCTTTTCAGGTTAAACCAAAACTAAAATACCCGCCGGGAAAAAGTAAATGAGGTTTCAGGATGATGAGGCCATTTCCAAATAACTCCTGAAGGGCCACTCGACGTTTTCTCCAGCGCGGCGGCTGTTAAGGTCACCTCGCAGATACCAGCGCCGTCTGGCAACGTACGCTCGTGTTCATTTCTGTTTGTGTACGCCGATCGATATGTCGCACTGAGGGACGCTTGGGTTCGCTCACGGAACTACATTTCGGGGCCCCCCGTGAAAGACTTATCGATCACCATATTCTGTCTTTGTTAGTGCAAATGTTTCCCACAGGCAATCCAAAGGACACATCATAACTTAGTTTGTTGTGCCATAACTTTTGAAAGAACTGATCTTTAAGGCCAAAAGTTCGCTTTCTTTGGCAGAATATAACCCCTTCTGATAAATCAAATGAAAATGCTTAGAAAAAGTCACAACTCCACAAACTTTATTGCACCTTTTTTATATTACCGTATTTTCACGACTATAAGGTCCACCCTCAATGAATGACATTTTTTCATATATAAGGCGCACTGTATTATAAGGCTCACTGTATTATAAGGCGCACTGTCTATTTTGGAGAAAATTTAACACTTAAGTGCTCCTTATAGTCGTGAAAATACGGTAATTGCTATTGACTCCCAGGTATGAAGCACTCACTACACAATCACCTCTAGAGCCAGCCATTGTTGATGTTTTGATTTTTTTTGTATAAAATCTTGCAGTGGGGGAGGAGCTATATGGTGGAAGATTTTGTGAACTAAGATGGCATCTGCATATTTAACGGTATTATTTCAGTTCGGGCATTTGTGTTTTTTTTTTTATATCCGACTGGTGGTTTTTCGTTTTTGGATTTCTGTTTTTTCCATATATAAGGCGCATCGTCTGTTTTGGAGAAAATGTAAGACTTTTAAGTGCGCCTTATAGTCGTGAAACTACGTTAACTCATTTTTAAAAATTGATGATTTGACGGGTCCTAAGCAGTGTCGGAAATAAGGCCGTTAAATTCGTTACGGCACAAAACTAAACTAGTTTTTCTACTTTAATCCTTCGAACGCAACATTTTCTTAATCTATAATGGCAATATAAAAATGCTGAGTGCTTCCCACGTTACTTTAGTTATGTGATCCAAGTGAAGTTTCCCTACTGTCTACATTTTCTGTACTTATGCATGCATGTCAGGCACACAGTGAGCAAACATGATTGACGTATACTCAACTGAACCTCAGCGGTGTGCTCACATCACACAGAAAATCATCCCCAAACCCTCATTGGTCCCAATCCCTCAGTCTGAATATAATGTTCAAGGACACAACTCATTTTACCAGCATCTCTGTGGCTTTCTGTTACTCTGGTGTTCTTTTTTTTTTGTCATCTTTGCGTTCTTGAACAAATCTTGGACTCCATGTGGCTCCTCTTGGATAGAGCACGTCCCAGAAGAAGGGATTGTTTGGCTAATATAGGGTAAACGGTCAGCTGAAGCTAATAAGGGAAACAGTTTTACAGAGTAGGGCAGGTTTTACTAGTATGGCCTACTAAACACAGACATAAACCTGAGAGGGGGGGGGGGGGGGTGAACATTATACCATCAGTAAAGGAATTTGGCATTTGGAGTACTGCACAAGGCTTAAGCTATTTTTCTTTTTAAAATACCTCTTAAATAGAGAGGTCAATTTACATAGGTACAGTTGATTAATATTGTGCTTATTATTTTATCTCTCATTTTGTGGTCCGCTTTATCCTCATTAGGGTCGCAGGGAATGTTGAAGCCTGCTTATTATTTGATGTATTTGATATTGCCCAGCAACTTTTGTTTTGAAAGCAAGTTCACTAGTCAGAATTTTTGAAAGTTATTTGATGTTAGATGGAAGTTTTCTTTTGTCTTCCTGTACGACAAAAAGCTTTTTAAAATCATAATTCATTTTTTTAAAAACTAGTATCGTAATTGCTTTCATAATTGAACAACTAGTAAAGTAATGTTACTTTTCAGAGTAGTAAATACTTTTCAAAAGTAACTTGAACTACACTGGTCCTTGGAGAAAATAGGCAGATTTTTAACTCATTAATCTATTTTGATCAACTAATTTGAAATATTTGCAAACAATTTGTATTTTTTGGTCCATTTTGTTGCTGAATTTTTTTTTAGATATTTGAGAGAAAAATATCATTTTGAATATAATGACATATCTAAATGATGATGATATTTTGAACCATTTTTCTTCAATTATGCTTGACAAATTGATATATCAATTAAGGAGTTGTGAAACCCAGAACTGTCCAAATCCTCTTTTTTTTTGTATCTCTTAACTCATCCAGACCCACAAAACCGGGTGGGGGATCACAAAGCAGACAATGGGGAAGCAGTGAGTGGGAAATGTCAAGTTTATTGAAACACGGAGTCTGGGTGGGAGGTGAAGTGGTTGCGGTAAGCACAATGGAGACCAACGTGGGTGGCTGGTTATTACCGGGTTGACGGTGTCACCGGGAAAGTGGATGTATCCAACAAGGGGCGTACAGGTCAGGTCCTGGGGGTAGAAAAGAAAAGTCATGAGCCAGTGATGAAAAGTCAATTCACAAGGAACGTGAGAAAAAAAATGACAGGGAAAGATGACAATTTAAACGGGCAACCTGTTGGCGCTTCTGCTGGGCTTTTGTAGCTGACTGACGATATAGTATTACAGTAGTCTTGTTTATTCTTTCATTCTATTCTTATGTTTACAGCTTAATTTTATTGCACATTTAAATACTTTACATACACAATAAATGTAATATTTTTTAATTTTTACTTTCTAATATCTATTAATTTTGATTTTTTTTTACTTTTGAATGAAACCATACAAATAAAAAATGGTTCTTTATTTATTTTTAAGGTTATTTTAAAAGATTTCAATTTGAAAAATGTTGGATCAACTCACAATGATCTCATTTTTTATGCAAAACAAAAATATGAGTATAAAAATGATGGATATTGTCTGCTTTTTCTAGTCCTTGATGAAAGCAAATGAATATTATTTATATGTATTGGTTAAAAGTATACTCGTTAAACAATAGATAGCATGATTTTTACTTGAGCCAATGAGTCAACTAATGACGAAAGTAATTAATGGTTATCAGACAATCCAAATAATTGTTTGTGTGGCACTTAAGTTTTGCATATGTGTGTGAAATGAGGTGTGAGGAACACCCAGCAACTGACCAAATCCATAATTGGCCCCTAAATCACTCTTCCCTCGGTACATACTCAATATTTATGAGCCTCCTCGCCTGCGTGGCATCCATGTCGACGTCTTCTCGTATACATCTGCGCTCTCGGATGAATGGACGACTCCCGCGTCTTTCTCGCCGGGTGCCTCTGAGAATTTCTCCTCAGCTTCTTTTGCATATATACAGCAACTTCGACTCAGCCCTGATTCCCTGCGATGCAGGGGTGGAATCTTTTCTGGCTGCTTCTTCGTGCTACATTATAACAACGCCAATCGAAAGGTTTATATTAGGACTGTTGTCAAGATACTAATACAGTGGTACCTCGAGATATGAGTTTAATACTTTTGTATTGCCATGCCTGGCTGCGTATGTAAAAACAGTGCGTCCTTTGTGTGTTTAAAATACAGAAATAGAACTTGTTATTGACACTGCGGCTAAAAATATGATGCGCCGTATAGTTGTGAAAATATGTTAAAACTAGCCCAACATTTTACTCGTAACTCAAATTACTTATGTCGGGGCACTCGTATGTTGAGGTATGACTGTATGACAAAATCAAAATTGATATTCAAAAAAATTACCCGTTGCCATTTTGACACAACATAAAGAGACGATTTTTAAATGAAAAAAAAATGAACTTGTTCAGGGTTCCTTACATTGGTGATCAGTATTTTGGACAACAAGAAAAAAACTGAAATTGCCAAAAATAGAAAAAGGGAGTCACACTAAATGCCCAGGAAGTGCCCGTGGAATGTCCCAAAATGACTTACAAGTCCCCAAAACGAAATTGAAGTGACGTGGAATGAGCCCGAAATCAACTGACCAATGAAAAAATAAACCCGGAATCCCCTTGAATCAACAGCAAATGGTCCATAAAATACAGGAACTGACCCCAGACTGCCACAAAATCTACTGCAAGTGACCCAAAATCAACATTACGCAACCCATGAATTAAATTAACATGGAAGTGACCACAAAGGGGTGAATTAATGAATGAATGTTCATTCTCTGCCATTCCTCCCAACCCATTGAAATTCACACCACAAGGTGAAGTTGATGGTTGGATGAATGTGCATTACAATCCAAATTACAATGCATATATTGCTTTAGCCGTAATGTGGCTATCTTTGTTTCAGTACCAAACACTTTTTTCTCACTGAAATAGCATTACTGAAAGCTGAAGGTGCTCGGTAGCCTTTATTTCTCTTACTACTCGAGACATCTTGTCCAGTAAATGGCTCGGCGGAGTTCTTTAGTAGAAGAGCAAATGTGACATCCGCTTTCCTCCTTTAGATTTTGCCGCTTCTTTCCCCCGTTGAGCAGCTAAAACGGTCCTTATCAAGTTCCAACTTTGGAAATGTATTTTTTTGCTGTCATTCCCCCATCTAGTCAAGCTCTTTTTTATCACACTGACTGCACGCACTAATTACAGAGCGAGAAACATTTCAAATTAATCCTGTCTATGACCATTCAGAAACACAAATTAAAGACAACAGAACAACACCATATGATGATGACTAAATGATACAAATAGTGAAAATATAGTTTGGGGGGGATGGTCTTCGAGCTCTAGAGTAGTGGATGAAGTGAAAGATTTAATCTTATTTTATGTTGTGCCAAATATTTTTCTCATTAAAAAAAGTCAGCAATTCATATTTTCTTTTGGAAAATCACTTTTAAAAGATCTGATATAATTGTTAATAAATGATAAGTGAAATAATTTTCCAAATATTTGGAATAATATTGATTTCAGTTTTTGGGGGTTCATTTTTTTCATTCCTTTAGTTCAAGAATATTCATTTAGGTGCGTCCCTATTTGCATGTATATTTTCTTCCTCTGCCAACATTTTTATCGTCACGTGCATGTAATAGTGCCAAAAAAGGGCATTGGGCCTACTTCCTGTTTCAGATTGCATTCACGACCCAATTCCATCACCCGTACGAAAGGACTCCACTTACATCGTCTGCTGTGGTGTACTTCATTTCTATTTCTTTTGAATTATCCGACACAGGCTGCAAGCAGTGGGTGGTCTATTGCCTAGCGCAATCAATCTGATGTGGGCACGCGACATGCAAACACAGCAGGGAGGGGGCCGACCTCCATCTTTAATTTTCTTAGAGGATCTCTCCCAACGTAATCCCCCTAAAAGACATTAGCCCATGTCATCCCGTTCCACGTACACCGGCCGTATTATTACTTTTCTCTTTTGTGTCTCGGCGGCGCACAAATAATGACGAACGGAGCTTCTCTGTGACCCAATCTCAGCGTGATATAAATCGTGCACATTCGCATGGCAAACACGCACATAATTATGCAGAATTTTCCCTAATGGAAGTGAAGTTTAGATTGATGACGCTTTAGGGAGTTCAATATAATTCTTCCCATCATTTCAGTTGTTATGCGTCTAGCATGAGGAGTGGGATGTTATTGGACAGCCCTGAATGAAGATGGGATGACGCTTGGGGAGAGAAGAGGGGCTGGCGCACTTAAGACTGCGCCACGCATGAACCTTTGACTTTGATCATTGCTTTGCCAACCAGCAGGGAAAATTAACTTTTGTTTTTTTTCTGTAAAGACGTTGGTACATTGGACAGTGATAGAATTGGAGTGGATGCCTATCGCCATTAATGGCACTAAATAACAATAATTCAAATTGCCAGAGAGATGAGTTCTGAACCTAATACAAAAAAACAAAAAACAAAAAAAAAACACTTATTTTACTGTATTTTCACGACTATTTGACGCATTGCATTTAAAGCCGCAGTGTCAGTAACGAGTGCTATTTCTGTATTTGACACACACAATGGATGCACCATTTTTAAAGACGCAGCCAGTCATTTCAAAACATATACCAGCTTAAACATACGGACACATGCTAAAAACACGTTTTTAAAAAGGCAACGAAAGCAAAACTGAGTTCGGTTGTACTTTATTTAGCCATTTTACAATGTACTCACGATAGGATCTAAGAAAAAATAGAGTTCACATTTTTTACATGAAAACGGTTAAAAATACAGGAAATGTTCACAATTTTTTTTGTTTAATTTGTAGGTTTATACATTTTTTTTCAGTTGAGAAATAATAACCAGTGAATTTGATCACTTCCTAACTCATTGGCAGTCATTGACAACGCTGCTTTTGGCGGAGGTTTGTTCAATCGCCCCTTACAGTAATATGAAATGGACGTCTTGTGCCGTCAGTAGTGTCCTGAGTTTTTCTTGCGTCAACGCTCATAATTCTTTTTTAATGTCTTCCCGGTCCCTATCCTCTCACTTAGCTGCATGTTTTTCTACAGCACGCTTCTTTCACTCGCTTGCGATTTTTCAATATTTTATAATTCCCTGAATCCCTTCTATACCTCGTAATTCTTTGCATTATATTTAAATTTTTCTTCACACAGCTTTCTCGCTGCTGTTTCATGAATAATAAGCATACCGCGTGGCGCTCGCCCTGATAGCGCGCAGGGTTATTGCAGATGACGGGGCGCTAAATCTCAGTTTCTTAGGGGCGCTCGGATACTTTGGTGGGTTTACCTGAGGTGGCACTCTGCGCGTGCTACTTCCAGTGTTTGATTCCGCCCATTTACCAACATGCAAGATGTCCACCCACCTGCTCCCACGGTCACCAAAAAGCTATAGGTTGAAAGATGAAATGTTATTTACGGTATTTACTCGCATATAAGCCACATTTGTCTGAGACAAAAAATGATGACTGTGGGCATGGCTTATATGCCCACAAAAAGGGGACATGCACAAAACTGCAAAGTGACAAAGATGAAATGCCATGACGCCAAAACGCCATGACGCCATAAGGCCATGATGCCATGACGCCATGAGGCCATGATGCCATGACGCAAAACAAAGCGGCCGATAGGGTCAATTCTATCAAAATTGAGCAAAGATAAACAAATAAAAAGCTAAACAAAGTTAATTTTGACACGTATATGTGAAATTCAAGGGGAAAATAAACGGATCTTGCATTAAAAGTGAAAAAACTCACTTGTGCTTGCTACCGCTTACTCTTCCACCGGACCAGCCCACTCGGCCGCCGGGCCGTTAGAGCAGGTAAAAATGTAAATATATTCATTCAGTTTCCATACCGCTCATCCTTGAAAGGGGTGAGGGAGTTGCTGGAGCCTAACCCAGTTGACTTCAAGCTTGAGGCAGTCTACACCCTAGACTGGTCGCCAGTCTGCCGTAGGGTACATAGACGGACAAACGACCATACGCATTCACAAAACACCAGCAGGAATCGAGCCCGTGCATGCCCGCACTAAAGTTGGGCAAGTGAACCTCTACACCACGAGGTGGCCAATTATTGTTATTTTTTTAATTTCTTCTAAAAATATATTACATAATATAATGCATGTTTTTGAGATGTGAGAGGTGCTCAGGCAAAATCCACGCAAGTCTGTTGAGAACATGAAAACTCCACATAGAAAGATCCCAACCTGGGATTGAACCCTCGATCTCAGAAGCCGAAGGGCTAACCACTCGACACCAAATCTGCCCACAAATAAATAAATAAACAAATAGTATAAAAGACAATATTTACTTTTAACATATGTGCCATTGTCTGCAGTACACATCCACTGCATTTATGAGTAAAACGGCCTTTCCTGTCAAATTCCACCGTATGTGACTTTTCATATTGTTTCTTTCCATCTCTTCTAAGCGTATTTGTTTGTGCGTGCCACGGCTGCAACTGTAATTGAAGTCGTAACTCAGCACTAGCTTCACTGATGCTAGGCGGTCGGTCACTTAGCGGCAGAGTAGAGTGGATGTGGCCTCGGATGGTCGCTCTTGTCTCGTAATGAGTGCAGGTTCTTTACCCATCTTTACCCCTTTCTTTCTTCCTTTTTTTCCACTATTTGGCATTAGTACGTGTCAAATAGTGCGTTACCTTCCTACTGTTAACTTTTAGTTCAAAACAGCATAAACAGATTTTAGGTGTTGGGTCATCTCAATGTAAAAATTATACATGTTTTTGCTCTGAAGTAGATGCCAAATCAAGTTAAAACGTTTCTTAAAATATAGTAATAACGTTAAATAATAAACATAAAAATCTAATCAGATAGAAAAAATAAAACACCATTTTATGTATGACGGAAATTCGTGACAACAGCCATCTAAAATGAAAAAGCATTGAGGCTGCTTTGATCTGATCACAACAATAAAAATCGGTGGATAATAAATAATTAGTATAAAATACATTTTACATTATGTTTTTCTGTGTTGTCTGACTCTGTAGCTCGCAAATAACGACACAGACGAGAGACAAAACAAAAAACCTCAGGCATTCTTTGTTTTCACCATTGTTTGCTTCAAATCTAGTACCAAATTGATGTGGGGTTTTGATACTCAACTCTTCTCAACTCCTATCGGTACAAGTGCAGTGTGGAATAACGAAAAAACACTTAAGCACTGAACTAGATCTATGTGCACGACATTTAAGTGGCTTTTACAAAGTTAGAGGGCTACACTTGCAAGTACGGAAGAATATCTATGTTTCCGATTTCCCTGGGAAGGAAATTGTTTGTAGCATCATCGGATTGTACCAGCTTTATTCGACTCTACATTTGTACATCCACGTAATTAGCCTGCCTTTGCAAGTTCTATCTCTGTGACACAATGGGATCATCCATCTATTGTTGTCATTACCATAGTAATGAGTCTCACAATTCAGAAGGGAGTTGGGCCAGGGCTTCTTTACTCCAACAATTGCGTGGCGTGGCGTGGTGAGGTGGCTTTAGCCAGGGAGACCCAGCCAAAGTCAGTTGTCGCTCAGGGATCAAGTCATGTCAAACACAGCAGGAGTTCCAGCGAAAGATTAACTGTGCTATTGCTAATGCTAAAGGCAGAGCAGATTGCTGTTAAGACTCGCTAAGTCCTCTGGAGAGGGCGCACGTTACGTTCCAAAATTATCACCACCCCCACCCGAATCGGCGCGTGTTATCAGCTTCCCTGTTTTACATCTCTCTCATCTCCGATTTTCTAATGCCAAAGCTACAAGGCTACAGGCTTGAAGGTGAGGACAGGGAATCGGCTTGATTGAATTCAAGCATTTTCAACAAACTACTGGCGCGGAACCACTAAACTTGACCTCGTTTAGCAGTAAAAGAAGAAAATCAATTACCGTATTTTCTCGCATATAAGCCGTATTTTTCTCTATAAAAAATGATGAATTAATCAAGGTTACGGCTTATGTACACAAATTAGACTTGACATGCACAAACCTGCAAGATGAGGCCGATACAGTAAATTATTTCAAAATAGAGAAAAGATAAACGGATAAAACGCAAAACAAAATTTATTTCGACGTCGACGAACAAAATAAAATTTAAAAAAAAAGCGTATCTTGCATAAGATGTGAAAAAACTCACTTATGCGTGCCATCTTACCTTTTACCGGTAGTTAAACATGGTCTGACTGCCCAGACATGGGTAGCCGTGATACATGTGTGTGTAGTGTTTACCATGTCAGCACATCCCATGATCCCAATAGTTGTTAAGGCTGATAGAAAGACTTGCCGGTTGATCATCAAAATATCAGCCTTGATACCTTTGTAATGTGTATCTCATGCATCCAGATACTCAGACACACATCCTGGTTGTACTGCTCATGTGACTTTCTTTTTGAATGTGTCCACGTGCAAGCAACACCCTTTCGGGATGTGCAATCCAGCAGACAGTCGTTTCAATTCATACAGTATCTCAGAAATACCACATGCAATGTTTTTTTTTCTTAAGATTTTCCCTTCAAAGTAACATTTATACTCCATTAAAACCATGATTATGGAGGTAAAAATTGTGATCCGGGAGGCGTCTCATATCAGAGAAATTGTAAAATTCAAGTTAAGGCAATTTTAAGGGTACGGCTTAGACGTGGAGGCGGTCAACATGTGAGAAAATACGGTATTTTTAACCTTTTTTTTTCTTGTTGCCTGCGTATGACAGTAATAGATGTTTAGTTCATTTGAACTGGGGGACTTTGTTCATTTGTTGCCATTTCGAATGGATTCGACAGGTAGTAATGACAAACTCCTTTAAATTCACGGACATGGATCATCGTGAATGGGGTTGACGGTGCTAATTCAAATTTTTGTACAAAAACTGACATTGTGTTATATGTTTAAGACAACTCAACAGGAAATACAGGGATTATCATCAAGCATGCAGGATATATTTGTAATGAAATAACAGGATATTCAATGTTTGTTATTTGCCCGTTTAACTCGTATTTTCTGGGTAGGTGATATGATGAGAACATAAGGGTTAAAGCTTACAAAGATCAGAAAAAATGGTTCTGCTTTGAATTTGTCTGCTTAGACAGGTCTGTTTTATTTTTAAACACAAAATTAACAACTAAATGAATAAGTCAATATTGTAATTGCGAGTCTGTCTCTGTCAATGGCACTGAAATATGATTATCTACCACAGTCTCTCTCTTTGAATACTTTAAACGAGTGCAATACACTTGCGGCTCTCCAGCAAAGTTACACAGCGCGGCGGTCATTAAATACATATTAGAAGAGTATATCTAAATAAGGAAGACCCGCCGGCACCTTTGGATGAGTACTCGAGGCGCCATACATATTCATAAGCCCAGGTGAGGCTTGTGGAATATTCATGAAGCTGCTGTCAGGTGATTAGACACAAGTTGATCGGGAGAAATAAATCAGAGGAAGAGCAAGCCAGAGGAAAGGTGATGGCTGGTCAAAAGTGTTTGGAGGAAACAGCAGATAAGCCTTTCAGGTATTAAAAGACTCCACATGGAGGAGAGACGCAGATTGGAAATGAGTTCTAGTCCATCCTCATTTGAGCATCCAAACACTTGCCCTTCCTTACCCGTTTTGCAGCTACTTTGAAGTTGTTAAAAAAATGGATTTATAGCTCTTCACTCTTCACTGACTCTGTGTTGTTGTGCAAAAACAAGAGTTGTGCACTGGCGCTTTTTGGGGTTTGGGTCTTCAATTTGAAGCATACTTCCCTATCAAAGTATAACCCAAGCCTTTTGTGCACAAAATCAAAAACAAGGAGGGGGATTTTCCCTGCTACAAAAGGAGACAAATTGGGCACACATGGGATGAAATGATGATGATTTTAGCAGACAACTAGACGCTGTAATATGTGTCTGTGTACACTGTAATGACAGAATATGGCCAGGAAAAGTGCTGAGGGTGGGCTGCAGGATGCACTAGTGGGACAGGATAAGATCTCTATTTTGAACCTCCTTATGACACATTTGAATACGAGTCGCAGAGCGACAATCAGAGTTTTAATTAAAATTTTGCTCAATGGTTGGCGCGCTTTCTCAGTGCAAGATGGAATCCCTGTGGTCCTATTTAAGTTAGCTGGATGTTCACCCAGGTTGCCCTGGAAACCGCAACGGCCTATGAATCGGATGGCAGCTCGTCAAAGTCAAGTTCAAGGCCAACTTTAAATCGGTTCAGAGTTTCTTGCTGCAATACTGTCACCTTTTTTTTGCTTTCCTGCTTCACCTTTGCAGCTGAATACAATTTCGGACATTTGCCGGCAAGATACAGAGAAAATAAACAATTTACAAATATAGTTTATGAAAATTCGATTCAAAAGCTTATTACAAATCTTTCAAATATCAGTCATTATTTGTCAATTCAGTTATTCTTTTGTATATTTTTAATCACATTCACTAACAGTGATAGACATTAATTTCCTTTCAATTCTCATGGCTGGCATTTGTAAGATTGTTTCAGTGACATTGATAATGATAAATGTTGAATTTATTTATTAATGTGTGCGTTTTAGTGGAGATTTTATGACCAAGAACCATACTCTGTGAAGAAAATAATTAAATATACCTGTTCGGGCAGTGAAATAGTAAAAAGTAATTCGTTTCTGATGTACATTTCAAAAAAAGGAACTTAAAAAGTACCTCTTCTCTTTACATTTGATTGTTAGTATTTTGCTTTTGTAATTTTATTTTAGAAAGGGGACAAACAAATAAACGGTTAGTATTCTCTTCATGTATTTTTAAAATGTTCTTTTTAACATTTTACCAAAGCAAAAATGAATGTTATATAATCATAATTCATGTTTTAGTTTGTATTTTTAACTTTTTGGATTGAAAGATAAAAAGTCAAACAAAGAGCATACTTGTTCATTAATTTTAAATTAAAACAAGTAAAATACAATGTAAATAAAAACATAAATGGAAAATAAGCAGTAAACCGGAGCTCAAACAAATGTGCCAATTTGACCCTAACAAGTAAAATAATGCACCAGTTGGAAAAAGCTTTTAAAGGTGATACGAGTGACTGGTGGGTTGGAAAACAGCCTTGATTGTAGCATTCCGTTACTACACAATTCGTTGATTTTGCTAACATGTCTATCTCTCCCTTTGCATGTTTGAAGTGGAAAAGCAAGTAGGTTTAAAACAGCGAAGCGTAAAAAGCAGAAGTGTTTTTTCGAGCCAATCAAACGACAAAAGAACTTGTGCTGGCCTCTTGACGTAAGTGAGCTTGAGAAGCAACGTTTGAATGTCGAGTTAAAGCACAACAGAGAAACTGTTGACAATCCCGTTTAAGCGAGGGCCCCCAGAGGCTCGTTAAGAGAACGCCACCGACGCAAACTCCACACTCCGCTCGCTGAAGCAAGGCGTACATACGACGGGCCCGCCATGTTATTTAACGATTGAACTGACTCCCATCACACTATATAGTGGCCCTAATCGATGGTGCGTTCACTATTATCTACTGATCGTATAGGTTCCTTTTATGTCTTCTCATGCAACATCAACTCATTGGCTGTCACTGACAGCAATAGATGAATATAGCCTGGCAAGCAAACCCGACTTTGGCCATGAATACAAGATATGCTGAATTCAGGCCGGACGCCTTTTGTCATGTGCCAACGCATAGCATGCGCTACATCCATCGCCAAATGCTCTTTTGTGTTCGGACCAACATTCACATTGCCAAAAGTTGAAGCCTGACTACTTGCAGTTCGTAACGTTAAAATAAGGTAACAACATCAGCCTTGTCATTTTGTGACTTTATTTCTCCTAATATTGCCATCTTTTTAGACATGTGCCAGCCAAAAACAAAAAAAAACAGACAACAACAACGAAAAACAACTGGCCAAAGAAAGCCATTTCTTTAAGTATCAGTTACAAGCCCTGCCAAGCTACGGAAAATGATTTATAGTCTTAAAATGACAGTACAGTGGTACCTCGAGATATGAGCTTAATTCGTTCCAGGACTGAGCTTGTGAATGCAACGCGCTTGTAACATAACATAAACAAATTTAAATGAACTTAGATTACGATACGGACACACTATAAAATAAATTTCATCTAACCTTACACTAAATTAAATTTTAATTTTGTTTTAAATTTTGATATATTTCTTCTCCTGTGTTGGCTCTATTTGCCCCGCCTCTACCCTGACTTTCAGATGCACCCTATCGAGGGTTGTTTGCTTTTGTATTCCCTTCAAAATATTCCGAAAATGATGCACTCAAATGTCCTCACAATAGGATAACGCACAACCCCTTGCCAATGAGAAGTAGTATATACTCCACGTAATAGCGATCAATCCGCCGTTTGCACTGTCTAACGTTAAAAAAACACTAAAAATTGCAATGCTCGGCCAAGTGCTCGTATAGAGACATTACACGAGGTAGTTGCGACCAGAGAGACATTTCATGAGGGATTGCCGGGGAGAGAGATGTTCTTATGAGCAGCCTCTCGCTGCCGCTGTCTGCTCGTATATCAAAATGTGTCTCGTATGTCAAGATAAATCTTTGCTCGAAATTTTACTCTTATCTCAAATTGTTCAGATGTCGGGGCACTCGTACGTCGAGGTATTACTGTACTTCAATTACCTTACATTAGTATAAAATGACTTTTGTGTTGATATAGATGTTACATCACCAGAATTCTCATCCTGTGAAAGCAATCAACAGCAGTTTTGTAAAAATAAGCAACAAAATGACTTTAATCCGGTAATATTATCCTGTAATAAAGCCATGTATGATTTAATTCTCATATTATTATCTTAATCCTGTAATATAACTATTTACCTAAAACACATCACTGTTAAAATGCTAATTTTGTAATATATGACTTTTGTAATAATACAATGTATGATTATTGCGACGTTAATCTTCTAATATTGTCACTATTCTCGGAGCAGGGCGTGGCCTGTTCTGCTCAAATTGGCACCATTGTGCCGTTCGCTAGGCCAGCTGTCCCCCTTCCATGCGCCATTTTATTGACAACAAGAAAGAAAAGGGGCCGGTCTGAACACAGCAATACACGGTGTGTAATCATGCCTCCTGTGGTTCAGGCTGGATTTCAAAATAGGTGCTCTAAGTACGGCTAACAAGCATAGAATCTTAAAAAAAAATCACAGATACACGGCATAAATACGATGCAAGACACGCTACGCTGTCTGTTGTAATCAATTTGAAGTTCACACACCACAAAAAAATTATAACTGCCGTTTTCGTGGGATCAATCTGAGTGTATCTGGTGTATTGTCGTGTTCTGCTGTGGTTTTTGAAAAGAGAAATGCTATAAATTGTTTGGATAGATTTGCAGAGTTAGGTCTGCCTTTGACTCTGTCTGACAGTGAGTGTACGTGCAAAGTTTGCTTTGGTGTTCTCCCGCACTTCAAACGGAACCTTAGGTTGTACGAGCAATAGCGGGATGCTGAAAAAAGGTGCCGTCGACTCCTCTGCGTCGGCTTTTTGGGGGATTTGAAGGATTAAATATGAGACCGCACAAGACCTCCTGAAACTCTCAAAGTTTTAAAAAAAGAATCACCTTCACTCCCCTTTGTGACACATCACAAAGTAGCGCCTTGCGTGCTGAAATTTGTAGGGACAGAAAGGATATCCAATTGAAGCCACAGACAACAGACCAAGTATCTTGTACATTTTAAAAACAAGCACCAATGTTTTGCTTTAAGCATATTATTATATGCCGTATTTTCACGACTATAAGGCGCACCGCATTATAAGGCGCACCCTCTATGAATGACATTTTTCCCATGTATAAGGCGCACTGTATTATAAGGCGCAATGTATTTAAAGGCGCACTGTCTATTTTGGAGAAAATTTAAGACTTAAGTGCGCCTTATAGTCGTGAAAATACGGTAATTGCTATTGACTCCCAGGTATGAAGCACTCACTACACAGTCACCTCTAGAGCCAGCCATTGTTGATATTTTGTTTTTTTTTGTATAAAATCTTGCAGTGGGGGAGGAGCTATATGATGGAAGATTTTGTAAACTAAGATGGCAGCTGCATATTTAACAGTATTGGTTCAGTTCAGGCGTTTGTGTTTTTTTAATATCCGACAGTGGTGGATTTTAGTTTTTGGTTTTCTGTTTTTTCCATATATAAGGCACACAAGGTCTATTTTGGAGAAAATGTAAGCCTTTTAAGTGCGCCTTATAGTCGTGAAAATACGTTATATTATTTTGGCATATCACCACTTATAGTAACACTAATGAAACAGATTAGGAATCATACTAATCTAACAGCTATACTATTATTTTAGAAATAAAATCCGTTTTACAATCTATTTGGACTGCAATTGTTTAGCTTTGTTTGCTTGTTTTATTATTATTTTTTATTGATAAACAAATATTTCCGACATTTTAAAAATGGAATGCTCCTCTACCTACGGAATTGATTGGTTCCAGTAGTCGTTTCGTAACTTGGATATTTTGTAAGTACAATCGTATTTTACATTGGATGTACATAATTCGTTACCATCTTTGATACTACCCCTAAACCCCTTAAAATGAGAAAAGTACCAATTTTATATGAAATATGTATGCATCCCAGTTCAAATGGTTTGGACACCTACTAGTGACAAGCTCATTTCAATTCACCGCACAGGGGTGGTTTTCTGACTCTTATCATTAATTGGTACTCAAAAAGTTAATGGTGGCAGCCCTATTTAGACGCAATGCCCCCACTTAGCCCACATGAAGTCTGCTTGTAGCCAAATGGGTAATTGAGTGCCCTCTAGCGGAAGAAAAAATTGCAGCAACAGCCCCCCAGAGTCTCCATTGATCAATGTCTACTGAGGCTCGATAATATCGGCCAATCATTTGTAGTATTTAACTTTCACATCCCTATTGATGACAGTCACGCATGGCACAATATTGACTGTTTTTCTTCTATGTACTGTTCGTTAATACTTTAACTCTTTTCGTGCCATTGGCGATGATTCACATCCAATCGCGTGGTGTCCAATCATCTTTCTGCTTTGAATTGTAATGAGTTAATCAGTAGACCGTCAACTCATTTGCACTGGAAACAAATGAGCTAACGTCTCCAAGTATCAATTGATTGGACGTCTTTTACCGTCAATGACCGTAAATGAGTAAAAAAAAATCTTAAGCCTTGACTAATCAGGTCGCAACACTGACATTTTCTCCTCCTTCTCAGATATTTTTGCTTTCACACTCCTTTTTGTCTAATAAGGCCTCCTCGGACAAAATGTTGTCTCATAGTACACTATACTTTTTCCTACGTTTACAGGAACCTTTGATACACGCGCCCCTTTGTTTTTGCGGCACCATTCGGCAAGTGCCGGTTATTAATGCATAATAACTAGCAGCAGAGGCGATGCATTTTGTCACGCTTTGTTAGAAGGCAAGATTAAAGATGAATATGATTGTTTGCAACTTAGAAGACGTGTGGGGAAGCATTACATGTTGCTGGTGATGATCAAGGATTTTTCTTGCAAGTTGGAAGGTCATTATTTCTATAAAAAAAACATCTAGTGGTCCTGAGATTGGGAGATTTACCAGAGAAACAGTTGCATTTTGATTAAATGGGCATATGTTTGCGTTCTGATTTATACAGAATGGGGAAAAGGTCTTACTTTTTTTCTGGTTGAGAGAGTATTGAATTTTTTTTATTTTGATCGTCAATTAACCACTGAATAAACTACATAAAATAAATTAAAACAAATTACAATAAATTATATGTTGTTCTCCTATATTTCCTAGGGCATAACTAAAGTGTTAAGAGCATTTGATTGCTTTTTAGGTAAACAATTATTTTAAATGATTAGTCAATAAGCAGAATAATTGCTAATTCAATTGATGATTATTTGTCGATCAGTGTTGTTAGACTTAGTGTGTGACTTGTCATGCTGTGAATGAGTAAAAATTGAGTTCCAATTTATATCCCTAATTCTTCAGTCTATTTCAGGGGTGGCCAACCCGCGGCTCGCGAGCCGCATGCGGCTCTTTGCCCGGTTTCATGCGGCTCTTACGTCCATATCAAAGTTTGTATTTGTGTTTTATTTTTATTTGCGTGTGCGCTTCGCTTTAGTTCAATACGGTATTTTCGTCCAATGCGCATGTGCTCGGGATGAAAATACCTCAAAGTTTCCCAGTAGGAGCAAGGTCATTTAAGTAAACGTTTTTAACAGAGTGGGAGAGCTCCCGTGAACCAGAAGCGACAATGAACAGCGTCGCGCACACAAAAAGTATCCCAAAGATCTAGCGTCGGCTGAAAAAGCCACACCCCCTGCGAGGCAGACCAAGGCGAGAGTGCTCAGCCGAGAGCAGCCAATAGGAGAGTTAGGCGTACACCACGTGGTGGGCGCGCTACTTAAAAGCCATTCATAATAAATGACAGCTCACAAGGAGCGAATGTTGCGCAAAAATAGGCTCTGATTTTATGCCAGAAATCCCACTAAGTAACATGCATAGCAAAAGAAAAACGCTATTGTAAATTATTATATTTTTGTTTGTGGACTTGGTTGAACTGAGAGTTTGTCTGTGTGAGACAGTGCACACAATGTTAATTGTTGATAATGACTGGCCTGTGCTGTTAGTGCTGTAGGAGTCAATTTATGTCATTACTATGCTGGTGTGTGACATTTACAATAAATCTGGCTGAGCAAAGGTATGTGTATGATGTGGCTCTTTGCGGTAACACAGTAAAAAATGTGGCTCTTTGCGGTAACACAGTAAAAAATGTGGCTCTTTGCGGTACCACAGTAAAAAATGTGGCTCTTGGTCTCTGACTGGTTGGCCACCCCTGGTCTATTTATTATTGTTACAACTTTCTCCTGTCATTGTTTTTCTTTTTAATCAAACATGTTCATTATTTTATTTAAGTATTTTTATTCAAATCTTTACCTCAATTTAGTTTGTTTATTTAACCAATTGTTAATTTCAAACCATTTTTAAAATACTTTTTCCATGTGTTCTTTAAAATGATTCATTTTTACGTATTTAAACCGTTCCCCCTTACTTTCTTTTTAATTTTAAACCAAATGTTAGTTATTCATTTATTCTAGCCTTGTAACATCTCATTATTATCATTTTTTTACTGGTTTTAATTAAAATGTACAAATGTGTCTATGTACCTGATTACAAATGTATATTTTCTGTGTTTATTTAGAAATCAAACTTTTCACTGATAAATATCCTCTGACTGTTGTTTTCCCTAGAAAATAAACTACGGGTTCAAAAGACCAACCAGTCCCTGGTTTACCTGGAGGACAGTCGAGTGCGTCTCAATTGCACGGTGACCTCACAAACCAGACCAGAGTCGCTGCACGCCGTGCTGTGGTACATCAGACGCGCGGGGCTCGGCTCGGAAACCGACGAGCTCCTACTTCGGGTGGAGCGATGGGGGGCCCTGGAGTACGGTGCCTACGCCGACGAAGAGAGGTTGAGACAGCGTGTGCGGGCCGAAAGGCTTTCCCCACGCCACTACGCGCTCACCCTGGACAGGACAGAGAGCTCCGACTCGGGTACCTACTATTGCCTGGTGGAGGAGTGGTTGAGCGACCCCGACGGAGCTTGGTACCGCCTTTCAAGGGACTCATCCGGCCTCACCCAACTTCTGGTCCGACAGCCCGGTTAGTGTTATTTTTAAATATTCTATAAAAGCCATACATTTCCGAATTCTCGAGGCTGGAAAGGGTATGTTGCAGAGGATCCATGGTTAATTTTTCGATGCTGGTCAACCTGTTAATTGTAATTAATTACGATTAAATGATTCTTTAAGCGATTAGTTAGGGCACTCGGACGTTTCGTCGACCGGACGTTTGGTCGACCGGACGTTTCGTCGACCGGACGTTTGGTCGACCGGACACTGATTTAAATTACCATCCGGCAACACAAATGTTAGCAACAGAACTACAAAATATTAGATTAGATTAGATGACATTATTCATCCCCTGTTCGGGAAATTTCATTCAAATTTAATAAAATAGTTAAAATAAACTAACAAGGGTGTGGCTGTGAACCAATTGTGGATTATTATTGGCATTGGGTAAAGGTAAATATTAAACTTTTTGTTTAATCTTATTTTATTCTGTGCATTGTCTGTAAAAAAATAATTATTCTCAAATATCTTTGTAAAAAAGATTCAAATTTCATTTTTTTTTTTAAAAATAGGGAGTTTAACATTAAAACTGTGAATAATAAAAATTGCTTTCTAGTGTTTTAAAATACATATATATAAATATTAAAAATGATTCCCCTCTAATGGGTTAACGAAAAGTGTTTGCTGGGATTGACTGGTATGATGCCTCAACAACAAGCCTCGCTGGCCAATTACCATCTCCTTGCCACGCAAGTGGTAAAAAGCTGCAACTCATTCCCCGCTAATAACCGGCAGCTCCTGGCGATGATAACGAGCCGCTCGATATCCCAACAGCAGTCAAATCCGCACGAGAGATCAGTTGGCAGCCGACGGTTTGAAGCCACGACAGCTGTCAGGCACCGCACGGAAGCGTTCTCGTCAGGTCACTCCTTCCCAACCAGCATCCAAAAAGCACTCAGAGGCATCACATATTCATGCCTCGTCGATCCGGAAGTAGACAGCGTTCCTCAGGACTTTGCTCGACTGCTTCTTTATTGCATCTTATTAATGAGCAAAACTTCCTAATAACCCACAAATGAGTTCACATAAGAACTTTTATTTGCTAGTTTCCTCTTTCAAACATGGAACGCAATAATCAATTCAGTTTAAAACAAAACAAAACATGATTTATAGGAAGTCGACGCTGCTACGATTAATTAGGTCTCTGGCAGTTACACAAATAGAACCGTGTGGGGATACATTACTGGGTGTCCAACTTTATATTAGCTCAATACATACACTAGGTGCTCGATTCGATTATAGGTGTATCAGTCTATATTGGGTAATTGTGTGGATGTTTTGCAACATAAAACATAATTGAACAATTTTTAGGAAAAAAAAGAACACTTTGGTAAATCATTTCATTTCCAATGCCTTCTTTTAACATAAAATGTCTACAAAAACACCTTTATTCACTCTTCTTTTATACTGCGCATCCGAATCAGGGTTTTCCAGGGCTTCTGGTTAGGTTCACGGGGTGCTGGAGCCTATCGCAGCTGACTTCGGGCAAAACGCAGACTATAATAATACCGCCACCAAGCAGGGATCAATCCCTTTCTTGCCGCACTGCTTGTTAGGCGAGTGAACTACTACAACATCAGGTGGCAAACATGATTATTTTTTACTGATAAGAAAACATCTAGCAATTGTATCAAAATAAAAATAAAAAGCCTGAGCTATAAACTGTCATCCTTCAACGCTTCAGGGTTTAAACATTCGCGGCTTCATTACCTGGCAGTATTTTCTATCCACGTATCCAAATAAAAAATGTTCATATAAATGTCAAAACTCACGCCCAAAGTTGCAAACGGAAAAAGGAGATGTAAAAAGACTAAAACCTGGGCACTGCCACCCAACCCTGTGCCAAACAAGATTTCACCTTAGAAAAATGAGGCCCCAAATAATATATAATGTCGAGAAAGACGATATCTTGCCCTTTCCTGTTTTGTTTGGATTAGATTTCGCATCGCAGTATCCAGTAAACCCAAGAAAAAACGAAACATGATGACAGTGATCGAAAAAGTGAAGTTGTTAGATATGGTGAAGGTGGGCATAAATAAATCTACCATGTGTTACATCAAGAAAGACGAAGCGAACATTCGGAAAAGGGGCAACGATACCCTTGTCCAAGGACACCAAGCGAGTGGCAACCACTAGGACTAAAAACATATTTAAGATTGAGAATGCCCTATAAGTCCGGATCTCAAACTGTAAAAGTTCTGGCCCCCAAAAAATCAACCAGGATTATGAGGGATTTACCCCGTAGATATAAGGCCATGAAGCTCACTCGCTCGGTAGCCACTGAAGGCTTCTCAGACATGACAGTCAATCCCCACCAATTTACGAGGACCTTGACGAAATGATGCAATCGGGAGTGAGGAAGAAAGATGCAGCAGACAATGAGGATGAAGAACGTGGTGATCTTAAATATGGCAGATAATTTGCAACAATTGCTCTAGGCAATTGATGACAGCGTGGTAAGAGGACAAATTTGGCAATTGTTTTGATAATATCTTGTCAAAACAAAAGCATATTAGTACAAAAAAAGGAACAGTGAGAGTGAATGGTTGTTTGTCTCCTTGTGCCCTGCCGTTGGCTGTCCACTGATTCAGTCCGCCGCCTGGTGCCCGAAGTCAGCTGGGATAGGCTCCAGCACCCCTTACGAGCCTTGTGAGGATAAGCAGTACAGAAAATGAATGAATATGCATTATTTGTTGGCTTGATGAAAATGTTTTTGCATAAAAATTGCATTGTATACTAAGCCCACCATCCTCCCAAAAAAAGACCAGTAATACCACACATTTTAAACTTACCCCTCCCCTTTCTATTGGAAAGTGGCATTTAATAGTGTACAAACAACAACAACAACAACTGCGTCTATTGAACCGTTTCTTTTTTCCTAAAAGAAAAAACAACAACAAAAAACAACAACGATGTATACAATATAGTCAGGCTTTTTATAGGCTGCCGTTCCAATAGTTGTTTTTCTTCATCTTCTTCTGGGATCTGCTGTGAATTAGAATGAGTTTTTCACTCGAAGACATCAATATATTTGAACTGAGATGGCAGACAGTAAATTAATATTTCTTTTTTACAGTTAATGTGAGCCCAGGAGTTAAGTTAGTGTATCATATGGAGAATTTGAACTGAGATGGCAGACAGTAAATTAATATTTCTTTTTTACAGTTAATGTGAGCCCAGGAGTTAAGTTAGTGTATCATATGGAGAATCTTTTTTTACAGTATATACCAGCTCCTGTTTTTGGCTAATTTAGTCTGAATCAGTTTACAGAGTCTTTTTGTCATTTTCTTTTTTCAAAAATCTTAAGCATTTTTGTGTTGTTGCTGATTTGGAAAAGCAAACACAGGTGTAAAACTTTCAATTTCCCACATGTTGCTTTTCAGAACCAAGGTTGCAAGTGGAGGAGGCGGAGTCCAACGTAACGGTGGCAGAGTTGGACTCCATCCGACTCGGTTGCAGCGTCCCTTCCCAGTCGTCTCGAGAATCGCGCTTTTCCGTGTCCTGGTACGCCGAGTCCCCCGACGACGACCAGGAAAGGGGTAGCGACGGGAGTCGCCGCTGCGTCTTTTCTGTCGGCCACGACGGTGTCTTTGGGAATGGCGACTGCAGCCCTGGCGAAGAGGACGGGCCCGACTCCCGCCTGCAGTTCCAGAGGACGGCCTCAGATCAGTACAGTTTGACCATCCGTGGCGCCCGGCCCACCGACGGGGGGAGCTACTACTGCCATGTGGAGGAGTGGTTGCTCAATCCTCGTGATGCTTGGTATCGTCTAGCCGCCAATGATTCAGGATACGTCACGGTCAACGTACTGCCACGAGGTGAGTGTCAACTAAAGCATTTTCTTTAAAAAAACAATGTCTAGGAATGTTTAGTTTTCATTGGTTGAAAATATTTTCAGATATATTAAGTAAATATTTTGCACAGCAGCCATTGACTATGGTTTGTGACAACTTAAAAAATAATAACTTTAATGTTCAATCACCCCCTCCACTCAAAATACAAGTCAGTGAGCTAACCAAAAACAATTTTTTCCTGACTTTGTCTGGAAAAACATGATATCGTTTACAAAAATATGGTTTTGCGCTGCTTTCTAAAAATAAGGGGTAAAAAAACAGTCCTGATTGCAAATATTGAAAAAAACTTCATGAAACAATAGTGAGATGTTATGTGGCATTTTTTTATTGACCAGAAGTGTTTCAAACTTTTTTTGTTATTTGATAATTGACAACAAAATGTTTATCAAAGCACAAAAAGGGAAGAGAAAACAAAACAAAACAGTCAACTTTGACCTTTATTGAAAGAAACAATTTAATGAAAAAATGAGGTGCACTTAGTTTGATCTGAAAACACATGTCCATTCGTTTTGGCTTTTTGAATTGACATCATATTATTACTTAGTTTGACCAACAACCATTAGATTAGATCAGATAACTTTTATTCATCCCGTATTTGGGAAATTCACTGTCGCAGTAGCATGAGGGTGAGAATAGCGACACAGGAAAAGACATTCTAGACCACCGTTGTCAAAGTGGCGGCCCAAGGGCCAAATCTGGCCCACCACGTCATTTTGTGTGGCCCAAGAAAGTAAATCATGAGTGCCGACTATCTGTTTTAGGATCAAATTTAAATGAAAAATGTAGATGTATATTATATTTCCTGATTTACCCCCTTTTAAATCAATAATTGTAATTTTGTAATCATTTTTATCTGTTTTTAGTTCAAAAATCATTTCGTTAAATCTAAAGATATAGCCAAATATTTTCTGTTTTCCAATATAATATGGAACATAATGATTAAAAGATTTTCCTTTACTAAAAAAAAAAAGCTCAAATAAACATCTATAAAAAATTGAATAGTTGAGGCTTTTGATGTATCTGGATATGAAAACTTATTTGGAATCCATTCATGAATAAACCCTCACGCCCAAAATTTCTTTAACCCCTGAATATCAATATGTTCGCCACAAGTAGAAGTCCAAACCATTTGAACTGGGAGACTGGAAGTGAAGAAACATTCCATCCACTAATGTCCGATCAAGTGAAAGCCTCTTTTTGTGTGTCCATTCCTAGAATCCACGGTCAAATCAGTGGTTTGCTCCAACAAGGCTCTCTTCTACTTGGTCTTCTTCTACCCGTTCCCCATCTTCGCCATCCTCTTCATCGCTTTGCTACTGGTGCGCTTCAAGAGCCGCAACAACAACAAAAGCCAGGAGGGCAAGAACGGCGCCCCGCTGCTGTGGATCAAGGAACCACACCTCAGCTATTCCCCCACATGTCTGGACCCACCCGCCCTCAGCCTGCACCCCGGTTCCGTGGACTAGAACCCGCCCCTTTCGGACGGACCCCAATCCCATTTGTGACTTTGTGTCTCGGCGCTGTGTTTGATTCAGTTTAACCTAAATGTTGGTCTACTTTTCCCCCACAAAGAGTCCCGATCCGAGAGCAGCCCGGCCTACTGAGCAGGTTGCCATAGCGATGCTCCAGGCTGACTGACTCCTTGGCAGCCTCGCTGAGAGACAAAGGCGAGGTCCACCTGTGCCGACCGTCAAATTGGCCAACGTGGAAAGAAACATACGCGTCCTGCTGAGAAACTTCTTTACGTTTTGCCAGGATCTCATTTCTACTCCAAAGAGAGTGGAAGGATCCCAAGATGGTGGCTCGTTTACTCGTCTGCTTACCCTGTGTGGATGACGACTACGTGGACATTTTTACTTGGTAGTTACAGTGGAATCCGAATCGAGCACATTTCCTTTCAAATTATTTAAAGGGACAGACAACAGATAGTATCTACTATATAACCGAATGAAATACATTTGCTTCAAGTATTTGAGGATAAAAATGGAGAATTTCATTGACTTCTGATCATGGAAATGAAAAATGTATTAAGTCTTTCAGTGCCATTGATGATTGACCAATGATAGCCGTCCAATCAAATGTCTGCTAGGAATTTAAATGAGTTTGGTAATAGCAGGCGTCTAATCCGTTTCAAGTGGATTGGACGTCTAAGACCGTCAATGGCAGTGATAGAGAAACCAGAGATGCTTTAAAGATGAATTGTTTTTACATTGAGCACATCATATCAGCAATTGCAACACTCAAATGCAGAAAACAAATCGACCAACTTCCTGCTCTTTTCACTGCTTTATAAATTGACAGTTATAGACATCCAATTCACTCTTCAATTTTTGCAAGCTCCTCCCATTTCAAATGGATTGAACATCTATCACCGACAGTGACTCATACAACATAATCATTCAATGCCGACCCTCCTAGTTCACAATGATTTGACATTTCTGTCAAAGCCAGTGAATGAGAGTCAAACAAAACAAATACTACCTTTTATTTACATTTTTCTCCACTATTATACATGAGAAAAATGAAATTCATATATTTTTCAATTTTTTTTTAACAGCAGTTTGTTAAGTTTTTCCACTGGGCTGGCATGCAGATGACTTAAGTAGTGTCCTTTAAGAGAGCACCACACTAAGAGCAATGAACCTTTTTGCCCCATAAACAATTTCTGAAAATCAAATCAACCCATATATGGACATATTGCTAGAAGAATATATGTTATACATTGTTTTGCATAATTTAAACTTGGTTGAAAATCATTAACAAATTAAAAATGTATCAATTTATAGCCATTTCAAAGTACACACTCCATGTATATTTATATGTATATGTATATGTATATGTGTATATATGTATATGTATATGTATATGTATATGTATATATGTATATGTGTACGTATACCTATACATAAATATACTAAAATTTAATTATTTTAAAATAAGAAGCAAAATTTGTGGTCTTTTAATAAATTTCCTTTAATTCCGTCCTTTTTAAAATTATATTTTCTTATGATTTTTTTAATTTTAGGATTTTCTAATTGTTAACTATACATATATTACACTGTAAACATTTTATATTGATCAAATCTCTAGCAATATGTCCAAATATGTATATATATGCAGTTTTAATGAATGGTTCATAAAAAAATGATTGCGGTATTGTCATGTGGCCCTTTATCATTTTTGTGTAGATACTGTAAGACATTCAAATGTGGGTGATAACAGATGTGTTGCTTTTGAAGAGTTTTCTATTTATTGTTTTATACTTGTTTGCGTAGCTGTGTGTGGATTTTTTTTTTAATTTTTTGCTTTCATATTCTCTGCTGCTTGTGTTGCCTGGCAACTGCCAGATGGCGACCGTGTGTGTCAAAATGCGCCTTTCTGAAAGAAGAAGAGGACTAAAATACAAAATTTGGCTGTAAGATTTTAACAAAAAGACTAAATGAACTTTCAGGTTGAGTTTTTGATGCTTTTTTTCCTTTTTTTGTGTCACAAGAAGCCTCCATTGCCGTCCTTACAACACGAGGGACTGAAAGGACTGACACTTGAACTCTTTTCACTGCCAGACTGGACCTAAAATTAGGAGGGGAGGTTTAAAAAAAACAACAACAACAACAACATACACACAAAAAAACATCCCCCCTCTAAGTTTGTCGTCTGTCGTGTCAACATGTAATATTGCATGACAATACAGCCGAAAGACATTTTAGATGTTTTGTAAACTTGCAACTCCCCCGAACGTGGTGTTTGTGTGCCGTTGGACTTCCATATCGGATAGACTGGTCTCCCACACACACTCACTAAAGAACATGTGATGTTTGCAAAAACAGAAAGTCCATGTACACAAAAATAGTTCCTGCAGTACTTACTGTTTTTCCATTGGCGTGTTTTATATATCAGCTCTAGAAATGTTTTTCATGCAAATATGGACTGTGATTGACTCATTGGCTGCCTTTTGACAGTGATAGACGTCCAATCTACATTGACTGGACTCTCCAGTCCAAATGGGTTGAGAATCTATCACCATCAACGGCACTGATTTTTGACCATTCAATGACCACTAAAATGTATTGAGGTATCATCTATTGCTGTAAATGGCAGCCAATGAGTAAAAAGTTGATAGTTATTAATAGAAGTGTATCTTGATGCCGTCCAATGAAAAGCATGTATGTCCAATTGTGATTTTTGTGAAGAAATACACTATTTGGAGATACACTATTTGGTCTCATGAGAATTTAGTCGGACATGTTCTCATTGGTTGCCAGCAAAAGGCAGAATTCTCATCTTATCATCCACTTACCCAAAGTCAGGTCGCAGGGCCAGCAGCTTCACAAAGGAAGCCCAGACTTCCCTCTCCCCAGCCACTTCATCCAACTCTTCTAGGAGTATCCCAAGGCTTTCCCGGGCCAGCCAGGAGACATAGTCTCCCCAACATGTCCGAGGTCGGCCCAGTGACCTCCTGGTGAGACATGCCCGAAACACCTCGAGAGGGAGGCGTCCCGGGGGCATCCTAATCAGATGCCCGAGCCAACTTATCTGGCTCCTCTCGATCCGGCTCTACTCTGAGCCCCTCCCGGATGACCGAGCTTCTCACCTTATCTCTAAGAGAGAGTCCGGACATTCTGTGGAGGAAACTCATTTCAGCCACTTGTATCCGGGATCCTGTTTTTTTGCTTATGACCGTCCAGTACCCTTGATGTGTTGATTTAATAGTGGTTTTGTCAACCCATATTGGCTGCAGGAGAAGTGGATATGGTTGCAGATTTACTGTCAAAGACATTTTCAAGATGGACATCATTGGAAAAAAGTCGGAAAATTCTGAAGCAAGCAAGCCGGTCACAACCGGAAATGGACATTTTTAACCCTAAATTGAATAACAATGTACTATGCCAGAAATACGACAGGACAGGGCTTGCCTTTTAGCATTAGCTTCGATGGTGATAGAAAAGGAGGAAAAGAAGTAGGATGGATTTTGTGTACAAATGAAAAGAATTATTGGTGAGTAAAATGTGGCTATATTGCTGAATAATATTGTATATGGTTATTGATGCTTTTTATGTGTTCCAGCTGCAGAATAGTTTTTATAGCCATAAAATAGTTGTTGAGGGTTAGATCGACATGTATACGATTAATACACGTTATTATGAAAACTGTTTTTTTGTGTCTATTTTTAATAGGCGTGGCCAAGGTCAGAGTTCAAATCATCGCTACCAACCTTCAAAATGGCGGATGAGCCAACAGTTAGTATGGCAGTGGACTGCAGAGCAGCTCAGAATTGACGATTTACTGAAGAAAAACCTGATGAAGTTCTTACAGGACAATGCGGTGCATTTGGTACGTTGCCATTTGGGGAGTTCAAGTTCTTACTTTGAGTGCCCACCACATCTGAATCTAATGATTAACTCATCAGCAAGCTGTCCAGGAGCTTGGTAACGATCATTTGATTTTGGTGTGTTGGAAGACATGGAAAATAGAATGGATAAGGGCTTGTGAGGACTGGAGTTGGAGATCCCTGTTAGAGAGTCTCAGATTATTTTTTGAGTCTCTCTGCCTCTGCAGGAGACAAAAAGAAAAAAAACCAAGCCACTGAGCTTCAAAGTTATCAGAGGGGTATGTCTAATATTCCATTTTTTTTCCTCCTGTGGCTTTAATGTTGCTTGACTTTTGCAGTCGAATCAAGCAAGAGAGAGATGGCACTATGACCTTCCTTGTAAGCATCCTTTTGAGGTTGGTAGAAAATACCTAACTTAGTTATTTTTTTGTTGGACTTGGTGTATGGGTTCCCTGACTTTTTTTTTTCTTCGAGAATTCCAATAAGAGGATTTTTTGTCTCCATTTTTAATTGTTGGATGGCCTACGCGAACACATCTTGAAAGCCACTTAGGAAGAATAAATAGTCTTGAATTGTATGTATTATTCTTCACATAGCAAAAAAAATGCAATCAAGATGCCAAGTTAAAACTGTTTATTAATAGGTAAACACTATATATAGCACACTTAGACGTTGGCGTCACATAGAAGTGTTGATTGGTGTGGACAGTTTTTTTCTTCACCTGCAGACAAGTTGTAAATATACTGACACTTTTACACAAATCTGGCCAAAGACTTTGTACCAACATTCTCCATAGTGCAGAGTTGCCACATGATGCAAGAGAGGAATTATCAAGTGGGCAACCAGCGAGCAAGATCACCTAGTCCCCTCCACTTGGAGAACCTCCAGTCTGGATGGGTGCAAAAGAAAAAAGTGAAAGTTAGCGTATAAAGAGACTGGAGATTCAACAGATACGCTTAGGTTTTTTTTTCTTTTTTTCATGGAACTAGTTTTACCTTGATCTGGCCCCAG